>NC_041387.1:646483593-646493622 GCF_002162155.2 Triticum dicoccoides
CCACCAACCGGGACCAAAGGCCCCTGTGCTGCCCGCCTCGGGGCCAAAGTTTAGTCCCACCTCGCTAGTTGAGAGGGGCGCGCAGTGGTTTATAAGCCCCACTACCGCACCCCTCTCGAGCTCCTCTCCACCGCAGGCTTTCGGGCCAATTTGCTATTGCTTTGCCTGATGGGCCTTCTGGGCCTACTGCGGGCCTGAATCCTGGCCCATAGTAGGGTTTCATGTCATATTCAGGCCGTGGGGGCCCAGTAGGAGGCACTTTTTTGTTTTTTTGTTTTCTTTACTTATTGTTGCTATATTTATTTATTTTTCCATTTTTTTGTTTTGTTTTCTGCATTATTTATTTTCTTTTGTTTTTTGCTTTATTTTTTAATTGTTTTTGCTTTTAGTTTTAGGAAAATTATAAACTTCTTGTTAGTGCCATTAGTTTTCAAATTTGAAAACACTTTTTTTGTTTTTTTGTTTTCTTTCTTGCTTTATTTATTCTATTTTGTTTCTACTTACAACAAAATACTTATTGTTGTTTTTTTTTGTTTTCTGCATTATTTATTTTCTTTTGTTTTTTGCTTTATTTTTTAATTGTTTTTGCTTTTAGTTTTAGGAAAATTATAAACTTTCTGTTAGTGCCATTAGTTTTCAAATTTGAAAACACTTTTTTTGTTTGTTTGTTTTCTTTCTTGCTTTATTTATTTTATTTTGTTTCTACTTACAACAAAATACTTATTGTTGCTATTTATAATTATTACGAGGGCCGAACCATAAGACATTAAAGCATTTCAAATGAACTCTGAAAAAGTTGAAAGTTGGCATGGTATCATAAATTGACCCACATAGCATGTGCATGTACAAAACGGACAATGGTATCATACTCGTCAGTTACAAAGTTGGCATGGTATCATCATAATAGTTGCGGGAGAAAGTCTTCACTTTTTCTTTGCTTGTGTCATTTGCTTATTGCGCCGTAACCATGGATAATCTTCATCGTTTATCAGGATGCTGGGGTCAGCCTTGACTTTGAAGGGAGGAATTTCATGAAACTTTTCATAATCTTCAGACATGTCTGTCTTGTCCTCCACTCCCACGATGTCCCTTTTTCCTGAAAGAACTATGTGGGGCTTTGGCTCATCGTATGATGTATTCGCTTCCTTATCTTTTCTCTTTCTCGGTGTGGTAGACATGTCCTTCACATAGATAACCTGTGCCACATCATTGGCTAGGACGAACGGTTCGTCAGTGTACCCAAGATTTTTTGGATCCACTGTTGTCATTCCGTACTATGGGTCTACCTGTACCCCGCCTCCTGACAGATTGACCCATTTGCACTTAAACAAAGGGACCTTAAAATCATGTCCGTAGTCAAGTTCCCATATGTCCACTATGTAACCATAATATGTGTCCTTTCCCCTCTCGGTTGTTGCATCAAAGCGGACACCGCTGTTTTGGTTGGTGCTCTTTTGATCTTGGTCAATCGTGTAAAATGTATTCCCGTTTATCTCGTATCCTTTCCAAATCAATACAATCAAAGATGGTCCCCTGGACAACAAGTACCACTCATCACAAACAGTGTTGTCACCTCTGATACGTGCTTCCAACCAACTACTGAAAGTCCTGACGTGTTCACATGTAATCCAGTCGTCGCACTGCTCTGGGTGATTGGAGCGCAGACTGTTCTTGTGTTCATCGACATACGGGGTCCCCAAGGTAGAGTTCTGTAGAACTGTGTAGTGTGCTTGAGACCAAGAATATCCGTCCCTGCATATTATTGAGTCCCTTCCAAGCGTGCCTTTTCCAGTCAGTCTCCGCTCATACCGCGATTTAGGGAGACCTATCTTCTTAAGGCCAGGAATGAAGTTAACACAAAACCCGATGACATCCTCTGTTTGATGGCCCATGGAGATGCTTCCTTCTGGCCTAGCGCGGTTACGGACATATTTCTTTAGGACTCCCATGAACCTCTCAAAGGGGTACATATTGTGTAGAAATACGGGGCCCAGAATGACAATCTCGTCAACTAGATGAACTAGGACATGCGTCATGATATTGAAGAAGGATGGTGGGAACACCAGCTCAAAACTGACAAGACATTGCACCACATCACTCCTTAGCCTTGGTATGATTTTCGATCACCTTCTGAGAGATTGCATTGAGGAATGCACATAGCTTCACAATGGCTAATCGGACGTTTTCCGGTAGAAGCCCCCTCAATGCAACCGGAAGCAGTTGCGTCATAATCATGTGGCAGTCATGAGACTTTAGGTTCTGAAACTTTTTCTCTGCCGTATTTATCAATCCTTTTATATTAGACGAGAAGCCAGTCGGGACCTTTATACTAAGCAGGCATTCAAAGAAGATTTCCTTCTCTTCTTTGGTAAGAGCATAGCTGGTAGGACCTTCATACTGCTTTGGAGGCATGCCGTCTTTTTCGTGCAAACGTTGTAGGTCCTCCCGTGCCTCAGTTGTATCTTTTGTCTTCCCATACACGCCCAAGAAGCCTAGCAGGTTCACGCAAAGGTTCTTCGTAACGTGCATCACATCGATCGAAGAGCGGACCTCTAGGTCTTTCCAGTAGGGTAGGTCCCAAAATATAGATTTCTTCTTCCACATGGGTGCGTGTCCCCCAGCATCACTCGGAACAGCTAGTCCGCCGGGACCCTTTCCAAAGATTACGTGTAAATCATTGACCATAGCAAGTACGTGATCACCGGTACGCATGGCGGGCTTCTTCCAGTGATCTGCCTCTCCTTTGAAATGCTTGCCTTTCTTTCGACATTGATGGTTGGTCGTAAGAAATCGATGATGGCCCAGGTACACATTCTTCCTGCAGCTTGCCAGGTATATACTATCGGTGTCAAGTAAACAGTGCGTGCATGCGTGGTATCCCTTGTTTGTCTGTCCTGAAAGGTTACTGAGAGCGGGCCAATCGTTGATGGTCACGAACAGCAACGCCTTTAGGTTAAATTCCTCCTGTTTGTGCTCATCCCACGTATGTACACCGTTTCCATTCCACAGCTGTAAAAGTTCTTCAACTAATGGCCTTAGGTACACATCAATGTCATTGCCGGGTTGCTTAGGGCCTTGGATGAGAACTGGCATCATAATGAACTTCCGCTTCATGCACATCCAAGGAGGAAGGTTATACATACATAGAGTCACGGGCCAGGTGCTGTGATTGCTGCTCTGCTCCCTGAAAGGATTAATGCCATCCGCGCTTAAAGCAAACCATACGTTCCTTGGCTCACTTGCAAACTCATCCCAGTACTTTCTCTCGATTTTTCTCCACTGCGACCCGTCAGTGGGTGCTCTCAACTTCCCGTCTTTCTTACGGTCCTCACTGTGCCATCGCATCAACTTGGCATGCTCTTTGTTTCTGAACAGATGTTTCAACCATGGTATTATAGGAGCATACCACATCACCTTCGCAGGAACCCTCTTCCTGGGGGGCTCGCCATCAACATCACCAGGGTCATCTCGTCTGATCTTATACTGTAATGCACCGCATACCGGGCATGCGTTCAGATCCTTGTACGCACCGCGGAAGAGGATGCAGTCATTAGGGCATGCATGTATCTTCTGCACCTCCAATCCTAGAGGGCATACGACCTTCTTTACTGCGTATGTACTGTCGGGCAATTCGTTATCCTTTGGAAGCTTCTTCTTTAATATTTTCAGTAGCTTCTCAAATCCTTTCTCAGGCACAGCATTCTCTGCCTTCCACTGCAGCAATTCCAGTACGGTACCGAGCTTTGTGTTGCCATCTTCGCAATTGGGGTACAACCCTTTTTTGTGGTCCTCTAACATGCGATCGAACTTTAGCTTCTCCTTTTGACTTTTGCATTGAGTCCTTGCATCGGCAATGACCCGGCGCAGATCATCATCATCGGGCACATCGTCTGGTTCCTCTTGATCTTCAGCAGCTTCGCCCGTTGCAGCATCATCGTGCACATCGTCTGGTTCCTCTTGATGTTCAGTAGCATCGCCGTATTCAGGGGGCACATAGTTGTCATCGTACACTTCTTCTTCGTCGTCTTCCATCATAACCCCTATTTCTCCATGCCTCGTCCAAACATTATCGTGTGGCATGAAACCCTTGTAAAGCAGGTGGGTGTGGAGGATTTTCCGGTCAGAGTAAGACTTCGTATTCCCACATATAGGGCATGGACAACACATAAAACCATTCTGCTTGTTTTCCTCAGCCACTTCAAGAAAATCATGCACGCCCTTAATGTACTCGGAGGTGTGTCTTGAACCGTACATCCATTGCCGGTTCATCTGCGTGCACTATACATAATTAAGTGTGTCAAAAATTATTACAGAACATCATGAATAGATAAGTAAGTGACCAAATTAATAGAAGTTCATCATCACATTAAAACCAAAGTACATACATAGTTCTCATCTAACAACATAAAGCTCTATAGAGCATCTAAATTAATTAAACCATACACTGAAACTATGTAAAACATTTCAATGTGAAAACAAATGCAATCATAATCGCAACCAATGTAACAATTGATCCAACGGCATAATGATACCAAGCCTCGGTATGAATGGCATATTTTCTAATCTTTCTAATCTTCAAGCGCATTGCATCCATCTTGATCTTGTGATCATCGACGACATCCGCAACATGCAACTCCAATATCATCTTCTCCTCCTCAATTTTTCTAATTTTTTCCTTTAACAAATTGTTTTCTTCTTCAACTAAATTTAACCTCTCGACAATAGGGTCGGTTGGAATTTCCGGTTCAACAACCTCCTAGATAAATAAAATCTATGTCACGTTGGTCGGCATAATTGTCATAAACAATAAATGAACCAATAGTGATAATATATACCACATCCGAATCATAGACAGGACGAGGGCCGACGGGGGCGGATACCAAAACCATCGCACTATATAAGATGCAATAATAAAAGTAAGAAAATTATACAAGTATCTATATAAATATACAAGTAAGAATTTTTTTCCTTTCAGAAAGAAGATAAGAACAAGAGGCTCACCACGGTGGTGCCGCCGACGAGATCGGCGCAGGCGATCGACGGCGGTGAAGACGGGGATGGGACGTGACGGACCGCTAAACCTAGACAAATATTGAGGAAAATGGAGCTTGGAGGTCGAGCTTGGAGAGGAGAAAGCTTAAGTAGTGTGGCTCGGGCATTCCATCGAACACCTCGTGTGCATAGGAGGTGAGCTAGAGCACCACAAAGCTCTCCCCTCGCCGGCCACGAAAAATAGAGCACTGGGAGTGCTCTGCTCGCGGGCGAGGGGTAGATATAGGCAACTAATTGGTCCCGGTTCATGCCACAAACCGGGACTAAAAGGCAGCCTTTGGTCTCGGTTCACGCCACCAACCGGGACCAATGTTGGTGGGCCAGGAGCGAGGCGCATTGGTCCTGGTTCGTCCCACCAACCGGAACCAATAGGTCCAACCGAACCGGGACGAATGGCCCACGTGGCCCGCGCGGCCCCCGGGGCTCACGAACCGGGTCCAATGCCCCCATTGGTTCCGGTTCTGGATTGAACCAGGACTAATGAGCTGACCCGGCCTGGACCATTGCCCGATTTTATACTAGTGAAACACTATAGCAACAGTAACATTTTGGCAAAAAACCAAATTATGTAATTGAGGGAATAATTGGCAAAGAGGCTTGTTTCTTAAACCCACAAGTGTATGGGTTCTATTATAGCCCTTTGCAATAAGTAAGACTGTCAAACACAACGACGAGCGTAATGAATTGGTTGACGCACTAGTAGAAAAGAGGGCTTTGGTCCACCCCGGGTTAGCCCATTAGTCCCGGTTCAGTCTAGAACCGGGACTAATGGGGGCATTAGTCCCGGTTCATGCGCCCAGAGGCCACGTGGGCAATTTGTCCCGGTTCGTCTGGACCTTTTAGTCCCGGTTGGTGCCACGAACCGGGACTAAAGGGTGCGATGCCCATTAGTCTCGGTTCGTGGCACCAACCGGGACTAAAGGGTTAGACCTTTAGTCCCGGTTCGTGCCACCAACCGGTACTAATGGGGTTTGAGGCATTAGTACCGGTTCATGGCACGAACCGGTACTAAAGGTCCCATTTTCAAACTCTACCCCCCCACGTGGATCGCCTTTTCAGTTTAAAAAATGATGAAAATGTCAAAAAAATAAAAGAAAATAAGTTTCCCATGTGATATGTGGTCTAGTTGTTGGGAAAATTTGATATGAATTTCGACTTTATTTGCAAAATCTCTCGAGAATTTGTAAAAATGGACATAACTTTTGCATACTAACTCGGATGAAAAAGTTTTTTATATGAAAAATCATCTACTTGAAAGTTTACATCCAAATTTAACCGAGGGAACCCCGTTAAACATTTTCAAAATCCTCAAAAACCTAACAGAAAAAAAGTTACGGGGCTTTTAAGATCTAGAGTGGAAAATATCGAAAAAAATTCAAATTTGTTGTCAAACAATAATCAAACTAATTATTCTAGAATATTAGTGTTACTAAATAATTATTTTAGTTATTTTGAGTTTTGGTCAAATCTGGTCAAACTATGGTCAAACTGTGGTCAAACAATGGTCAAACAATGGTCAAACTAATTATTAAAGAAATATTAGTGTTACTAAATAATTATAGTTTTTTAAAACAATAGTTTCAAACTCAAACAGTGAAATGTGTCACTTCATGCTCACGCAAAACTCCTGAGGGTTAATAGGATTGACATCTTACTATTGTCAGGAAAACAACAAGTGCAGACTTGGAAACGAGGGAGAATAGAACCCGGAAGTTAAGCGTGCTCAGGATGGGGGAGTGGGAGGATGGGTGACCGTTCGGGAAGTTGGATGATTAGGAATGATGAGGGGTGATTAGAGATTAGAGGATAAATTGAGCAGTGATGAGGGGTGGTGATTAGAGATTAGAGGTTAAAATAATTTAGAAATTTGAAAAATAAAAAAATCAAAAAAAATTCAAAAAAACTAAAGGTGGAGCTCCACGTGGCCAATACCTTTAGTCCCGGTTCCAGTTTGAACCGATACTAAAGGGGGGAGGCATTAGTAACGACCCTTTAGTCCCGGTTCAAAAACCGGGACTAAAGGGCCTTACCAACCGGGACTGATGCCCCCTTTTCTACTAGTGATGCAAACTAGTAAGCAATCACTACAAAAGCTACAAAGATTTTTTGTAAGGTTATTTGATCGCAAGAATAATTATAGGAATGTAATTGCAATAAAAATGTAATTGTGCTACAGATAAGATGGTGGTTTTACGTATATGGACCAAACCGGTCTCAAGGATGGCAGAGAATTCACCTATTTGTTTTCACCTATGGTGGAGCAAGTGTTCCATCCTTAATTTTGCTAAGGATAAGACAGTGGCTTTACTTATATGGACCAAACAGTTCTCGACGACGGTGGGAATTTCACCTAGTTCTATTGACATTTGCTTTCATTGCACCAAGAAGTGTTCTATGGTGGAGCCTAAACTTATGTATTGTTCTTACTTGAACAAAATGCCTATTTACAATTATACCCTCCATGCAAGCATCCACAAATACAAGAGAATAGTTAGATAGCATCTAACCATAGCATTAAACTTTGGGCTCCCCAATACTCCTTATTCAGTATCCGCAAATTTTATTTGTTCGCCTCTTTGTGAAGCTTTGTAAAAAGGTTAAAAGATTAATCTTTGCTTATTTTCGTGCTCTTGTTTGCTTTCTAAGTGATAAGTGCTCAACAAGATTTTCTTCGCGATATTTCTAAATATGCTAGAAAGTATGATGTTTATATTTGTAGTTGAGGAGGTGCTTCTACCCAAGAACCCTTATATCCTGAAGGACATCCTAAAAGAATAGAGCAAGATTCTCAAAATATTGATAACAATGTTCCTCGTTCAACTAGAAAGAACAATAAATCTAAGCATGTTGAAACTGCTTATGCTAGTTCTAGGGAACCTTATATTATTGAGAATGAAACTCAAGTGGATACTAATGTTGTTTACATTTTTGATATAAACCAGACCGGACCATCACTAGTAGAACAGGGGGCAATGGTCCAGGCAGGGCCAGCCCATTAGTCCCGGTTCAGTCCAGAACCGGGACCAATGGGAGCATTTGACCCCGTTCGTGAGCCCCGGGGGCCGGACGGGCCATGTGGGCCATTGGTACTGGTTCGCCTGGGCCTTTTGGTCCCGGTTGGTGGGACGAACCGGGACTAAAGTGCCTCGCTCCTGGCCCACCACCATTGGTCCCGGTTGGTGGCCTGAACTGGGACCAATGGTTTCCCTTTAGTCCCGGTTCGTGCCACGAACCGGGACTAAAGGGTTGGACCTCATTGCGTTCAGAGTTTAGTCCCACCTCGCCAACCGAAGGGCGCTCACACCGGTTTATAAGCCCCTCCCTCTCTGCCTTGTTGGGCTCCTCTCAAAATGAAAATAGATGCCCTTATAGAGGGAATTTGACCTAAATTCATACTGAATTTCTCTGAAGTTTGTAGAAATTTATTATGAATTTAGGTTGAATTTTCTCTATAAGCGCATCTATGCTCAATTTTTTAGTAAAGTTAATCACAACTATTTTTTCTTCTATTTATTTCTGAGTAGTTTTTTATATAGTTTTTCTTCTTTTCTGCTATATTTATTTTTTCTATTTATTTCTGAGTTGTAATAAGTCTTTAAAAATTAAAAAGAGGCGCAATGCTCGTTAATTAGCTTCAAGCCTTTCGGAAAGTGTAAACTGCACTACACATAGCTCCGTGCAGTCTACCCTATTCCTCAAGGCTTAAAGCTAAGCAACATCAGGTTAGCATTGAGCCTCTTCTGCATCGTCTCTGCACTCGGGGCTTATAAACCGCTGTGGGTGCCTCTCGCTTGGCGAGGTGGGACTTAAAAACAGCTGCAGAGAGAATCAACTAAAAAACTCTTTTACCGGTTCATGGCACGAACCGGTAGTAAAAGGTGCTTCTGGGACACCAGCCTTAAAACCTGTACCAAATAAAATGCCTTTGTAACAGCCTTAGAACTGCTACCGAAGGAATCAACTAAAAAGCTTTTATAAAGCTCTAGTATTATTGAAACTAAAATTATATAGAATTTTGTTACAAACTTTATTAGCAAAAAGGATTATCATAAAAGAAAATAAATAAGTAATTAGAATTCTGTTCAAAACATTAAAAGAAAAAAGAATTATCATAAAAGAAAATAAATAAGTAATAGAATTCTGTTCAAAACATTAAAAACAAAAAGAATTATCATAAAAGAACATAAATAAGTAATTAGAATTTTGTTACAAACTTTAATAGCAAAAAAATTTATCATAAAAATAAATAAATAAGTAATTAGAAATATTATAATTATCTGAGCTAAAAGAAAAATAAATAAAAAAAGCAAAAATCAAAAGAAAATAAATAATTTAAAGCAAAAGATAAAATAAATAAAATAAAAAAAGTGCCACCTAAAGGGCTACCACGGCCTGAATACAACTAGAAACCCAACAATGGGCCAGGATTCAGGCCCGCAACAGGCCCAATAGGCCCACAGGCACATATAGTGAGTTTAGGCCCGTAAGCCTGCATTTGAGAGGAGCTCGAGAGGGCAGCGGGACTGGGGTTTATAAACCACCCTGGAGCTCCCTCAGCTAGCGAGGTTGGACTAAAGACTTGTGCCGCGACGCGGGCAGCACAGGGCCTTTAGTCCCGGTTGGTGGCACGAACCGGGACTAAAGGGGTGCATTGGTCCCGGTTTGTGGCGCCAACCGGGACCAATGCAACCCCTTTAGTCCCGGCTGCTGAAAAGAGGCCTTTGGTCCCGGTTGGTGGCACCAACCTGGATGAAAGGTCGCATTAGTCCCGGTTTGTCTCACGAACCGGGACCAATGCATCGTCTATATAACTGGCACTCGTCAAAATCTCGTTCAGTTCGTTCTTCCCCGCCCCGACGCCGCCAGTCTGCTCGTCTCCGCCTCGCAATCGCCGTCGTTGCCCCGCGCCGTACTGCGCCGCCCCGACGCCGTTGCCGCCCCCCGCCCCATGCCCCGCGACACCGCCCCCCCCCGCCC
>NC_041387.1:646494340-646504695 GCF_002162155.2 Triticum dicoccoides
CATCGCCCCAACGCCGTCGCCGCCCCGCCCGCCCCGCGCCGCACCTCGCCGTCGTCGTCGCCTCGCTGTCGCCGTGAACAACTAATTTAATTTGATGTTAGTAGTAGTTAATTTAGATGTGTAGTTAATTTTATTAGATTTTTTTATAGTTTATAGATTTTTTGTTAGATGTGTAGTAATTTAGATGTGTAGTTCATAGATTTTTCTGTTAGATTTTTTTTCATATTGTGTAATTAATTTGCTCATATTATGTTAGATCATTTTATGATTTTTTTCTATTGTAATTTAGATGTCAAATTTTTATGATTTGTTTCTGTTGTAATTTAGATGTCAATTTTTTTCATATTGTGTAAGTAATTTAGATGTTCTGTTCATAGATTTTTTATGATTTTTTTCTGTTCTAATTTTGTACATAGAATTTTAATGATATTTTTGTTAGATGTGTAGTTCATAGATTTTTCTATTAGATTTTTTTTCATATTGTGTAATTAATTTGTTCATATTGTGTTAGATTTTTTAATGATTTTTTCTGTTGTAATTTAGATGTCAATTTTTTTATGATTTTTTTCTGTTCATAGAATTTTAATGATTTTTTTATGTTCTAATTTTGTTCATAGAATTTTAATGATTTTTTTGTTCATAGTATTTTCTTTGTCAATTTATTGTGTATGTATAGGAAAATTAGTTAGAAAAACAATAGAATTATAGTTAAAGTAGTTTATTTTTAGTAAGTAGTACTTTATTTTATTTATAGTAAGTGCTTCATATATAGTTGAACTAGCTAGTTGATTTAATAAACCAATTTATTTTACTATATATAGAAGTAGTTTATTTTTAATAAGTACTACTTTATTTATTTATAGTAAGTGCTTACTAGTTGAACTAGTTGATTTAATTAATAAAACTACTTTATTTAACTATATATAGAAGTAGTTCCCGCATCGACATCGATGATGCCTATCCCGCATCCTTGTCATCGTCGACTCGGCAGTGGTGGAGGCCTGCTTGATCAGGGCCATGTTCGGTACTGGGCTCCGCCGGGTTGGTATTGGGAGGTGCTACCTTCTGGGGGACGTAGGATGGTGAGGAGGCAGCCCGTTGTTGATCTGATCCTTGTTTGGTGGCGGTCGCGTGGGCCAGTGACGGTGCCGAGGCTTCCGGACACCGCGGAGGTGGTACGTCACCGTGTCAGCGAGGAGGACGAGCACGTCCGTCGCTACATGGTTGCGTTGGAGGGCAGGTTCGACATTACCT
This sequence comes from Triticum dicoccoides, assembly GCF_002162155.2. Classification (NCBI taxonomy): domain Eukaryota; kingdom Viridiplantae; phylum Streptophyta; class Magnoliopsida; order Poales; family Poaceae; genus Triticum; species Triticum dicoccoides. The sequence continues at coordinate 646,495,595 of NC_041387.1, forward strand.
GGCAGGTTCTTCAGGGATCTCGCTGGAGCTATGATCATGTGATCGTTCCTTATCTTTGGGTGTCCACCACCCGCGATGATACCCGTCGGGCGCTACGGTTCTAGCTGTATTAATTAGCGATGCTATATGTATGATAGTATTCGAGGAGTATTCGACAATGTACGAACACAAGAGATGATGTACTTTTGGTTATAATTGAATGCATGCTAATTTGAATACTACTTTATTTTACGATTTGGTTTTGCTTATTGAATGCTCATATTGGAAAAGTACTCCTACTTTGAATGCTAAAATTGAAGAGCACTCTATGCAGAAATCTAGGAGCCCCCTCCATCATCCACGCCGTCGTGGGGGTAGCTTCTCCTTCATTCCCGTGTGCTAGACAATTTGTTGTAATAATGCACTCGGGAATGAAAGAAGGAGCTACGTACCATCACCGATAGTCAACCCATGATTAATAATAATAATCTGATTTAGGTTTTTTAGTACATATATTTAGTATTTGAATTATGAGCTTAGGTCGGAAATGTCGTACTCGGACGACGAAAACCGCCCGGGGGAGTGCGACTGGTGCCACGACGACCGAGGTATGTGCGATAGGTTCATTGAGCTGGACGAAGATCGGTGCTTCAGCATTAAGCTCGAGGAGACCTTCGATGTTCATACGGTACACAACGACGACAATCATTTTTTTCGTAATTAAGCACGACTTCAACTATTTTAACGTGTATTTTTCATCTTTTCCAATTCGACTAGCTTATCCCATGCTATGCAAGACGCTATGTCTTGGAGAGGATGGGTTTTGAAGACCATGAAAGTATGGAAACCAAAACAATTCTCCTAAGGACCCATCATGGTGTGGATTTTCAAGTAAAGTTGTACAATGCTGAGAGTGTAACCCATTTTGGTTGCAAAAATTGGGAAGCACTTTGCAAGATGTATGGTTTTGATGATGGGTATGCTTGTCACCATGGATCTTGGTGATCCTACAATCCAGAAAGACAATATGGGCATTTGGGTCCTTGTGGATACACCTCCAATTCTTCCCCCATGTGAGCTTAACATAGTTATAAGTAATTTATATTGTTTATTTCAAAATAATTGACAGCTTGTTTCCATTGACAGCTTATTTTCATTCTTCAAAGAATGTGCGGAAAATGGTAGACAAAACCCACTACACCGATGGCTCCGAATTAACTTATAAGGAGAAAAATCATCTGATCGCATTTTGTACTGATCTTGAGAATTACAATGTCTACAATCGAACTCCTCAACATTATGGTCAATACGTGCCACTAGTGCACGTGTTGAACTACGGTAACTACCATGGAGATACCCTGGTAAGATTTTTTACTATTACAACATCCCTGCATCTTTTTAAATACTTCTAAAACTAGTACATCATTGCTAACTACGAAGTTATTACTACATTTTTCAACAGATAATCCCGAATGATTGTGTGCCTCATCTTATGTATACGCACGGTCGCCTTGATGTTTTGAACATACAACCAGGTCGTCCTACGAATCTCAATTGCCCATACCGGATTTCTAAAAGAAGTGGAGACATGACAATCAAAGAATGGAAAAAATGTATGGACAGTCGTAAGGAGCTTCTTGCAAGCAAAAGGAGGCGAAGAGCAAGAATTGGAGACATGATGATCTCCATTCTTCATAATGGAGAGTTAGGGTCTATATTGTTTTATGCTATTTTACCTTAAGGGTGTTTAGGTCCTACCTGATACTGATGACCATGTGCTAAGAAAAATTATGTAGGGTTGGGTTCGATGACTATGAGGAGGAGATCGTATGACTTGTTATTAATAACGAGTAGAAGTCGTCTGATGATGCATGATTAGTAGGACTTGTTATTATATATGATGATGTATGATGCGAGCATGCATGAGTTATTATATATCAGCGGGTGAAATGAACATAACAGTATAAGAGAGGACACTTCTCTCTATTAGCTCGCTAATAACAACATAAAATTAACCCCCAAAACCCCTAAACCAGCCACTTTTTTTTTAAAAAGAAAAACCTCAGCTGCTGACACGTGGAAGCCTTTTGGTCCCGGTTCATGTCACCAACCGGGACCAAAGGCCCCCTTGCCTAGGCTGCTCGCAGTGGCCACGTGGAGGCCCATCTGTCCCGGTTCATGTTAGAACCGGGACTAATGGGTGGAGGCATTAGTCACGACCCTTTAGTCCCGGTTCAAGAACCGGGACTAAAGGCCCTTACGAACTGGGACTGATGCCCCCTTTTCTACTAGTGCGTCAGTGGAACCAGAAAAAACCAGAATCGGCGGGCTTGGAGGTTTTCAAAGCTATGCAGACCGTTCTGCAATCGCACAGGTGAAAACCGGTCGAACCGCACGGTATTTTTGGAAAATTGGGTGATAAAACCAAACCGGATGAATCTGGAAAAGTATGACTATAGGAAAACATATTTGCAAGTGTTTGGATTCGAACCTACACCCACTTGCTATGGACCAAAGCAGCTATACCTGGTGTAGTGACCAACTAGGCTATTTGATGTTGTACACATGAAAGAAATCCACTACTTGACCATTATTCTGTTAAAAATTTGTAACTACTAGACCAACATCAAACCGAACGAACCGCTGGTCTGATTGGTAAAATGTGAACTGCCAGGCTCACCGATTCGATTGTCGGTTCGATTTTAAAAACTCTAATTTCTGATGCTGAAACTCAAAGTGGGGAAGAACAAGAACCCATTCAACATGATACTAATAATGATGATGTTACTGGATCTGATCAGGAAAATGAAGTAGAGGTACTGATACTGGGCAAGATGTTCCTATTCAAACTAAGAAACGAGATAAGAGAGATAAAGTAGCTAGATTTGTTGATTTTTCGTAGATCTATCGACTTCCAAATTCCTTTGACTGATGCTATTAAAGTTCCTCCTTATTCCAAGTATATTAAAGATATTATGACTAAGGAATATTACAAATGATGAGATATCTACTATGCATGTAAATTATTATTTTGAATGAATGATTCCTGGAAAACATATACATCAAGGGATACCCACTATACCATGGACTATTAATAATATTTATCTTAAATTTTATTCATGCGATATGGGTGCAGGTGGTAGTGTTATGATTTTCTATTTATAAAAGGCTTAATTTGGATAAACTCATACAGAGTTATATATATTTTCAAATGGCCGATAAAACTATCGTCACACCTAATCCGATCATAATGGTCATTAATGTTTTGATACTAACCCTTTTTGTACTTAAAATGCCGATGATGACAAAAACTTCACCACCATTTTCTCCCTATGACCTCGGCCCCATCCTCTTCCTCCTAACCAAAAACTTCACCACAATTTTTCTCCCTTGGTTCTTGATGCTCTTAGTGCCAATTTTCGATCTCTTTGCCCACTGCTCCATTTATGAATTTTTTGGAGGAATTCATCCTTGGTACGTGACACCTCCATTGGTCCAATTAGTTTTTTGTTTAGTGCACTATAGTTTGTTTTTTATGCTATTGGTGACTTAGTATGTGAACTTGCATGTCAAATTTATAATTTTCTCACAAATATTGATGCCTTGCACAGTCACCAGGGTTCACTAGATTGGTTTCCCAAAATCACTATCGGTTATATTCACTTTTTATGATGTTGTGAAAAAATCAGAATATTAAGAAAGGCTTCACCAAGTTTGTGCACTTCAAGGCTCCTTAAAGTTCAAGGGAGACAATGTCCTCCTCAAGTACTAAGTCCTTGAGGCCTTCTTACAGACATTTCACTTTTAATCTTCCTCGTCTTGTAGAGGTAAAAGATGGTAAGTGGCCATGTAAAACATTCAAGGCATGCATAGGTATAAATGAAGAATTTGATGCTTTTGCAAACCTATCAAATCACTTCAATTAGAACTTCTATCATCACTCTTATCCCGCTAATTCGTGAGTGTCGTTCATTATGTACGAAAAGAATCTTAGCTTATCTCTGCATGATTTTTGTTGTGCTATTTGTGTACCTTATAATGGGGAGCTTGACAAACCTTGCTCACGTAATTCACCATTCGAGAGTTTTTATCATTCACTTCGCATAGGTGAGGGTAGAGACTTGACGAGGGGTTAATTAAGTAGTATTTGGTTTCCCTCTGTATACTATTTTGCTATCTTTGTCAGTCAGTGCTTCCTGGCTAACGATAATCCTACAAACTAGCACTCCTGAGATGTGTGTTTTGCAATCTTCTTTGATTGCTGAAAGAACGCATAATTTAGGAGCTCTTATTGCACGTCGCATAATTGAAAATAGACAGTCAGGTGACATTTGATGTGGGATTTATGCTACTCTTATTGCTTAATTTATGCATGAATCTATTGATCGACTTGACTTTGCCACTATGAAATTCCAGCAATTTATTAATTGCGAGGCTGATGAAAGAGAGTATAAGTATAACCTTGTTATTAACATGGGAAAAGCCTGAAGTTATCCTCTTGCCTGCTCCTACTTTGTTTGACTTTCACACAAAGAGTAGTTCATTACCCAAAGTTATGTGGGTGTGTCCAAAGCTCAGGTGGAGTAGGCGTAGCGTATGAGTCTTGCTCCTTGGAAGGCCAATGTAGATCCTCGGATGAGCTATCACCACAATTTCTTTGTGACCATGGAGATTTTCAGCCATGGGAGTGAACCCAACTTAGGCCAAAAGTCTAAGCTTTGGGGGGGGGGGTATGTGTCCTTACCAGCATTTCATTCATGTTAACATCTAAATTCGTTACACTTGTTGATGCACTTGATAATCTTTGTATATCCGTGTTTGGTTTCATTTGCTTGGCTTGCTTGTTTTGTTAAAAGAGCAAAAACCCAAAAGTATTTTTCATTCTTCTTTGATTGTTTTCGTTTGTGTTCTTTTTATTTTTGTTTTGCATTCTTCTTCTTTTTTTGTTTCTTCTATTGTGTGCTTTCAACATCAGAAAACCCAGAAAGATTTCCTTGTTATTCTTTGGTTCTTTATTCAGTTTTGTTGTTCTTTGGACATTCTTTGAGAAAACAATAAAAATGTGTCCTTGTTCTTTTTGCTTTTTCATTGGAAGTTTATTTATTTGCCTCTTTTTAAAACTTTGAAAAACCTCAAAAAGATTTATCTTCGCTTCTTTTGGCAGTGTTGTTTGTTTTCTTTAAGAAAACTCAAAAACTTCAAACATATTTTTGTTCTATTTTTGTTTTCCTTTAATGTTTCAAGAAAATGCAGAAAGATTTCTTCATTCACTAGTTTTGTTGTTGGTTTGTTTTGGTTATTATTTTTGTCTTTCTTTGTTGTTGGTTTGTTTTGGTTATTATTTCTCATGTCAAGCATTTGTAGTGAGTTGTCCTGGATGTTGGCATAATGTGGTATGTTAGTATGTTATTATCCTTTGAAATAATCAAGTGGCTTGACTTGGCACATGTTTACGCATGATTGATCTGTTCCAATTCAGGCTCGAGAGTGTTATGCATTTAGGATGTCATATCATATCCATGTTACCACTTAGTGATTGCCTATTTAGAATGCATGATTATCATGGATATGATCTCTAGTTGGTCGCTTCCCAGTCTATTGATAGCCTTCGTCTATACTAAGAAAAATACTGCTTGTGCATCCAAAATCCTTATCCAAGTTTGTGCCATAAAGAGTCCACCATGCATACCTACCTATCATGGCCTGAAAAAGTCATTCCGAGTAAATTTTCATCGCTACGCCCTTGTTTTGTTGTCCAAGTTTTAGGGGATGGGAATGGTTTTCGATTCTGCTTATAATGGCTGCAACCAAATAAATTAATTAGGTTTTAAAGGCTCTGAAAATCCCAAGTAAAGGGAAATCAAATAAATAAAGTTCAAAGTGCAAAATCCAAAAGGTGGCCATTATAAGAAGAATGGGAATAAACATGTCTTCTCGTTCTTCAAACTCGTTAAACAGCCCTCCAAAATACGGCATCACAAGTTTGCAAATTTTTCAAAATTAAGCAGATGACAATCTCGGCTTCCCTATATGAAGGGTCTATCTATTTACTTTTATGTCGTGTCATCACCTTCCTAGAGTACCTAGGCAGAGAGCTAATTTAACATTTTTAGTGTAGCATGTATTATGTCTATGTAATATTATGTAATGCATGACCGTGATGCTTTACATTAAATAATAATATCTAGTCACTGCTTGAACTCTTTGGTGTCTTCAATTTATGTTTTGCTTCACAAAATATTAATGGGATAACGTGTTGTCATATTTGCATCATGTCCATTTTGGTCATGTTGATGTTTGACATGATTTATTATAACTTACTAGTTAGGAATCTTATCATGAGAGAACATGGTTATTAAGTTTTCATTATTGATGGGGTTAATTTCATAAGATATTTGTATACACATAAAAAGAGTGGTCGCAAAACTTTCCATTGACACGTCAGTTGCTCAACTGAATTGCTTGAGGACAAGCAATAAGCTAAGCTTGGGGGAGCTAATATGTCTCAAACATATCATATTTTCCGAGAATTTTCACTATGGATTGGTCCTCTAACCTGCATGATTTGAATAAAACTAATACAAACTAACATTCACTACAAAAAAAATACACTTCCGTGATGATACGTGTTTGTCACAGTAGGTCACGTTTTTTGTCATGCATGTACATCCATGACGATTTTATGACAGAATCAAGATAGTCATACCTGTGCTGTTGTAGAAGTGTTCCATGACATTACCAAAATTATCATCACGGAAGTGTCCACTTCCATGAATATAAATCGCGCAACACAGAAGTGCTTTCGTCAAGGGTGATCAACACGTGGCATCCACCGTAACGGAACGCCGTTATGCTATCGGGTCTGTTTTGGATCCGATAACCCGTTAACAACCCGGACCAATGGGGATTTTCCACATGTAAAATCATCATTGGCTGGAGGAAACACGTGTCAGCTCCGCGTTCGCACATGTGTCACTCATCCAATGGACGAGATGCGCCTATGATATGTTGACACGTGGACCGGCCAATAAAGTTTAAATGGGTCGGGCCAACTAAAGGCCCACAAGATTTTGCGGACCATAATGGGCCAGCCCAGCTAAAGGCCCACAAGATTTGTGGACCATAATGGGCTGGCCCAGTTAAAGGCCCACAAGATTTTGCGGGCCATAATGGGCCGGCCCAGGTAAAGGCCCACAAGATTTTTGTGGGCTATAATGGGCCGGCCCAGGTAAAGGCCCACAAGATTTTTGCGGGTCATAATGGGCCGGCCCAGCTAAAGGCCCACGAGATTTCGCCGACATTAATGGGCCGACCCAGCTCTAGGCCCACAAGATTTTGAGGACCCTAGTAGGCCGGCCCATTAACTGGGTGCCATATTTTCGGCCAAATGCCGACCCATATTTGATCCGGTTCATTAATGGCCTAACACGTTCCAGGCCTAATAATGGGCCATATGAGATCCGGCCTGTTGAAAGCCTGCCACGTTCTGGGCCAAATTACGGCCCCGATCAGGTCCGGCCCTTTAAGAGGCTTTGGTCTAAATTATGGCCCATATCAGATTCGGCCCGTCAACTGGGCGCTATGCTTTTGGACCCACTTGCTAAAGGCCCATTTAGTAATTCGGCCTGATATTAGTTTTGGCCTATTAAGGCCCTGTTTAACATTTCAGCCCTATATTAATTTTGGCTTGTTAAAAGCCCATCATATAGTTGGGCCTAACTACGGCCCGGTTTGCATCCAGCCTGCTCGCAGCTGATAATCTAATTGGCCCAAACAAGGACCGAGACAATTTTGGCCTGTTAAAAGCCCGTGGTTTGATTCACACAATCATGGGTCGGGGTCCATTTCGGGCTGCTGCCGGCCCGTGAGCTGTTCGGCACATTTCACGCCCAACCTACTTCTCAGCCTCCTAAAAGCCCATTGAGTTTTCTTGCGAAAAGAGGGCCGGCGGTTTACTCGGCCTATTAAAGGCCCGAATCTACTAGTGGGCCATTTTACATTTAGGCCTTTTAATGAACCAAGATGATGGGGCCCATGATGCGGATCATACATCGTGATTACATGACAGCCCGATTATGTACCGTAATTTTACGGTTTGGCCGATTTACTGCGAAGACAGGATATATATACATTAAAATAACTGCAGCATCGTGAATAAGAAAAAACCTAGACTATACAATAAATAAATTACGACATATTACATCCACTAGGCATCAAAGTTTGCCACTATGATAAAAAAGCAAAAGCAGACAACAGATTACATACACTGGGCATCAAAGATCGTCACTAGTGCAAATAAACACGCCGACAAAATAATATACAAAACCGACATCACTTCAATAGAGTTCAAGAAACGTTAGCCCTACTGGGGAGCTGCGGCGCAAGCATCTGAGCAAGCTGATGAGACTGCGCTTGTTTAACACTTATATCCTCCTCACTCTGAAAGATAAACAAGCAGATAGATGACATGTTTTGCACATAAAAGTATCAGTGCTGAGAATTCATCACATTTCTTACTGACGAATAAAGTGACACAGTTTAAAATTGCATTAACACAATATGGTATTGTTCAGGTCAAGACATGGCAGGAAATGATATTGTGAAGGAGTTGGCAGCTTCACGACACCACTGGATTACAGATCAAGAACTCATAAGTTTCAATGGTTAGTGTGCTGTCAATTTATCCCATCTCAGATTGGCAAATAAAGAGACCGTTTAAATAATACTGGAATGATATGACATTGTTCATAGTTAAGACATTGCAGAATATGACATTGTGCTGTAGTGGGTAGGTTCACCAGACCACTGGATTATAGATCAAGAACATAAGCATACATGCAGTGCAAAAGAAGATCACTTGCTCTGTATAGTTTAATTTACATGGTATGAAGAAGGAACTTGGTTGTACAATGAAGAACTTAAATTGAGAAGGTCAAACTTTTGTTTATGAACTACATAATAAACTTTAAACATGCAATTTGATGAAAACACCAAAAATAAACAGCTGTTGCAGCCATGCCTAACTAAATATACACAACAAAGTTTGAAGGCTTGAGAAGGACAAACTTACATTATTGGTGAAGACAGGCTCTATAAATCCCTTGTCCATGCTGATGGGGCGG
>NC_041387.1:646505120-646541711 GCF_002162155.2 Triticum dicoccoides
CAATTCAAGAAGTTTACCACAGAATCTTCTTCATAAGCATTGCCCTTATTCTACAATTTGTTAAGAGTAAATATAGATGTGATAATATATGAGAAAATGGAGAATATTTAAGATAAGATGAAGAGTGATGCTACATAACCAAGTAGCTATAAATGTAAGTGCAGTGATACAGGCAAAAGGTACAACCAAGAGCAATGCACAACTAAACTTCTTAAGTACCATCGGTGTTATCCAACCTTATGGTAAGAGTAAATATAGATCTGATGTGTAGAAAATGTAGGGCAAAGGAAAATAAGCTGCAGAGTGATGGTACATGAACAACTACCTGTCAATGTAAGTACACTGATAAAGGACAACATGTACTTACAAGAACAATGCAGAGCTAGAAAATTATTGGCATTGGATGTATTCTACACTAATGTAACAATTCATACAGATCAGATAATTTGGAGCGAACAATTGATAAGCAAGCTATCATGCATACTACTTTCACATAATGAACCAGGTATGTATGCAAGTACAGTGATACAGGACAACGGGTACTAACAAGGGAAAAGCAGCGGACAGCATATTTGCGATATCCTGTTGTTCTTTCCAAACCAGAATTCTTCTTCGAGGAGATTTCCTGCAAAAAAGATCCATAAGGCACATGCAGAAAAGTAGAAGTTCAAATTTTCATGTGATTTCATAGACAGTACCTCATCCTGGGAATGAGACCAGTGCATAAGAGGGCTTTTCCATTCAATGTCTTCTAAATTTAGCATAGGAGACTTCACCAGAAATTCGTTTATAAACTTGCCATCAAAGTGTGATTTCCTCAGGTAACACCAATACTGCTGGAATGCTTCCTTGAAAAGCACAAGCAAGCTTTGCTCGTCATGACTATCCAGATTGACCCTCGCCTACTTACAACAATGTAATGTAAATCATTGATGTGTTCAATCAGCAGAAAATAGGAAAATAATAACCATGAATAATAGCACTTACACGTAAGTTGGACAGGAAGATGGGAAAATGGTGTTTGTCTTCACTATAATCTTCCCATGATGGGAATATATGCACGTAGTCCCAAACAACATTGAAAGCATTGTCTTTTAAACTGGGAATAACTAGAATGGGGTTCCAATCTGCAGGAATTGGCCGTCTCTGCAGTTGGGATAGGTCTTCGGCCGGTGGACTTGCTGTACTTTTTGCTGGAGTGGGATTTTTTTGTGGTACGGCTGGTGCTATGGAAACTGAAATCGGTATACCTTTTGCTGGAGTGCAGGTCATGTGTGGTGGGGCTAGTGGTGTGTGGCCAGTGAAGTATGAGTACAGTCTGCTGGAGTCAGTCCTACATTTTGTGTCACTGGTTGTACACCCAATATAAGTGGGGTGCCGTCTGATTTCTCCGGCACCACCATGTTTTTCAAGGACTTTGCTGGTGCTCCTTAAGGTTCGGCAGTCACCCTCTTCCTTTTAGATGTCTGATGCACAAGAACAACATTTGAGTGGAAAAACATGGTATGATGATAGATGGAATATGTATTGATAATTGATGGGCATGGCATCTCGACATATATGATGAGTAAACTAAGCAGATGGTGGTGCAACAAAGTAGAAGAAATGCAAGACAACATATGCAAGATACACGCAATCAATAAAACCTTGCCAAATTAGAATATGCACCTTGATGGGTGAACAGGACAGACCATCTGCCTTTGACTCCTCGAGGTTAGAATAGTCATTAGGATCATATTCTAAACAAGAATCAACAGGTGGGGAGCGTATGAGTTTCATTGCATCTAGAATGGCACTCAATGCCTTGGTGCCAATTTTGTAAGTCATTGCAGTGTTTAGCTTCAAGAGTGGACTGCTGCTAGTGCAACACAAAGCAGCTACACAGATCATAGTGTAGATATAACGGGAAAACCGTAAGCATGAGTAAAATCAGCAAAGTGGAACTTGCTGGAATATATGTGGTAGTACTGCCGGTACGGCTAGAAAGGCTTCAGATACTAGTTCTCTTCAACTGAAGGTGTGGTACTGTTAATATCAGTGTAACTCTCAAAGGCGACACAACTCCCCACATTTCCTTGCTATTCTTATAGGATTCAAGTGGGCAGGCCACTACAAATCCAATTCCTATGTTTACAAAATCCTACGAATCAAAGAGGCTCAAAGTGTCCATCACAACCGATCGTATAGACCTCTACACTACAAATTTTCCTGCTCATCTTCTCTACAAGGAACATACTATACTACTATCATACTCCCTCCGTTCCAAAATATAAGTCTTGGTAGAGATTTCCAGTATGGATCACATACAGATGTATCCAGATACATTTTAGAGTGTAGATTCACTCATTTTGCTCCATATGTAGTCCATGGTGGAATCTATACAAAGACTTGTATTTAGGAACGGAGAGATTACTTATTAAAGAAGAACGGAAGAGGAACATGGTAAAGAAGAGCAAGCAGATTTTGGATAATTAAATGTTGGTTGCGCGGTGCCCACACATGATGAACCAGAGTGCATTAAGAATGCAACTCCCAGCTGTCTCTCGACCGTTTCAGGCGGTTGGATGAAGATCCTACGTCTCCTAACCCTTCTTCTTCCTCGTCTCTGATTCTTCCCATACAGAACACTGCACGGGGCGCCGGCCGGACCATCGGCCCCCACCGCCTGTGTTCCTCCACCGCCCCCAGCCCCAACTCCCGCCCCCACCCGCGTTGAGTTTTCTTTGTTCGGCGAGGCCCCCCCACCGCCCCCCACAACCACCCGAGCCCCTTCGTTCACACTGGCGAACTCCGGCGAGCTCTAAAAAATCGACTGACCCAATTTTGAAATTTAGTCTACTGTGATTTAACTAGTGTGGAATATAAAAGGGGGAAACCATAAGAATTGGGAGTATAGTGTTGAGCGTGCCATGGCGGATCTGAAGGTGCAAACCGGACAAAGGCAACTTCGCAACCAAGACAAGAAATCAGAGTAAAGCAGTGGCGATCTATTTTGTTGCTACAATAAATAAGTTGAGCAGATACGAAAGAGTACCGCCTCTGGTGCGACACCGTGTATGCATCTGCTGAGAATTTGACGGTGTTGCGATAGCGATGGCTGTCAGCAACATGGAAGCAGATTTAGAAGGGTAGACGGCGGCGGCGGGGTGCGGTGCACGAGGCGGTCGTAGGAGCGGCGCCGACAAGGTGGACGACGGCGGGGATGAAGCGAGAGGATGGGATGCAAGGATCCCGCTCCGAAGCCGTGGATGAGAGAGGTCGATCTCTTGTAATGGACCGCGGCATCGTGGTATCAGCTCCGGCATGGTGGAGGAGGATGGTGGTGGATGGGGTGGCGGACGGAGGAGGCTGGGGTGGAGAGGGTGTTTTGGCACCCACGGAGTACAAATGGGGAAAAGGAAGGTAGAGAGGAAGGGGGAACCATGTATTCAGGACGCGCTTGTCTCAAATGGGAGGAAATTTCAAAACTTAGCCCCCATTTCAAATTTCCTACATCACATCAATATTAGTCGGTTGGGGATAGGACAGTAATCTCACATACACCAAATATTTGCCGAGGAGAGTTTTTTTTGGCGCCCATTGTGTATGAATCGGGGAGGGAGTCGATTTCGGCCGAGGACACCCTGTGTTTTGGCGCCCACCGTGTATGAATCCGGGTGAGAGGCAGTTATGTCACGTTTGGGTGAAATTCCAAACCTACCCCTATCGAAACCTATAGAAATCCAGCAGATAGGCTTTGCGTGGCTGGGATAGGCAGTAGTAATTTCCATCTCGCAGATTTTGGTTTCGGGCGGTTACTGCGACTTTCCCCGCTTCATTCAAATTTTGTAGAGTGCACATTTACCGTGCCAACTCAATTCGAATCCATTTGTATTCTATTTTTTTCGGACGGGGTCCATTTTTGCTTGGAATTAAATTCTATATACATCATTTTTTATATATACTTTCAAAAGCACAACAAAGAATGATGCTCCTTTATATGTATAATATGATTTACAAATACAATGATCTCAAAATCATAAGGTTGAATTCAAAAAATTTAAACCAAATTATGTTCTACTAAAATGTATCGATCAATAATATCTACATATTAAATAACATAGATGCGCGTGAATTCATATGAGTATGCATGTTTGATAGATCAATTTTGGTTCGAGTATGGATTACATGTATCATCATCTCGAATTCAAATATTTGAATCCCTTTTATGTTCACTCCTTTCATGCCCATCTCTCTCGCATGCATGCTCCTTCATGTAACTATCACTCTCTTTTCTCCATCTCACCCGCACGCTCACTTCAAGTTTCTCGTATCCTCGCAAACATGGTCTCTCGACGTCTCCCTTGAGAAGTGTCACACTCTCCCTATCATTATACATTACACGGTTTTTATTATCTCTCACGTCTCTACTGTTCTCTGGTATCACTCGGTACCTAAGCTTTCTTTTTCACCGCCACACACACAGTCTCCACTGGTCTTTCACTTTGTCTTTCTCTCTATGGGATTCTCTCACACACCTGATATGTCTCTAGATATGACTCATACCACTAAAATTACTCTCTCTCTCTCCTGTAGACACAACATTTGTTGCGGTCTCCTTTTCGTCTACATCCCAGACTGACATTATTCATTTGTTTACCGATCAGACAAACTCCCCCCCCCCTCTCTCTCTCACACACACAGCTCCTGCTTCCACTCCCCTTCCCGACTGCCGTCTCTCTCTCTCTCACACAAAACTCTCGCTTTCGCACCCCCGACTCATATTTCTCTCACAAACATTTATCGACTAGCCTCTAGATAGGTTTATACACCCGCACACTCGTGCTTCCACTACCGCATACATGTCTCTCTCCCGCTCCTTGTATCTATGTAGATTTTTCTTCCCTTCTTGAGACACGCCCTATCGAACGTGCACACACACACTATCGCCTCATTTTTTAAGCTGATACCTCTCGCACACACACACTCTTTGTGTCTTTGTCACACATGCACTCCGTCCTCCTCCTCTCTCCCTCTCTCTCTCACACACACAAGGGCTTTTTGCAACAACTAGCAAGATGCCCATGCGTTGCACGGAACATCATGATGCATTTGTATGAGTATTTTATCTTGTGGGGGAAAAGGATGAGCGAGGGAAGGCCTTATTTGCAAATGTGGAGAGGGGTGTGGGTATCTTTTTACAAAATTGTCATAGATTCCTTCCTATCCGTCAGATATAGATCGAGCGACCTATATTGCAGGATGGCAGGCACACGATCATCACCGACTATGCTTTGTATAAGAGTAGGGATAAAAACAGAGTTGGTGATGATGGTGGGCCTGCCATCCTGCAATGTAGGCCGTCCGATTTATATCTGATGGATAGGAAGGAAAATATGGCAATTTACCCACACTCCTCACCACATTTGCAGATAAGGCCTTCCCTCGTTCATCCTTTTCTCCCACAAGATCTTGATGTTCCATGCAACACACGGGCATCTTGGTAGTAAGAGTAGAAATTAGACATATACCACTTCTCGAATCTTGAAACCAATAGCATTCCTCCCTTATCTCATCGAAACCACCAAAGGAATATATTTTGAGTGAAACATAACATATTTTTAGTGATATTGGTATTTCAAAACTAGACCTTTTTTCTATCAAATCAGTGAATATGTATTAGTCTACTTTGATCGTGTGGCGACGCATTGGCATATTGCTAGTAGTTATTATAATTTTTTGGACACCAGACAAACGGTGGAGTACATATACGAAGAGAAGAGGCGCACACACGCAGTCGGTCTCTCGCTGTCTCGCACACATGAGTGTTACGTAAAGGCAACATTAACAAATAAACCCTAGAACCCTAGGTGCACGATTGCTGCATTCGCGGGTACCAGGTACGTGGTGGAGCACCTTTGTAGGAATAGTCATCTCGTGTGATAATTTGATCCATAGGAGTTGATGGTCGGGACCACAGGTGAACGACTTGGAGGCGGTGGCTCGCCAGTTGCCAAAGATCGAGTACCACATTTAAAATATCATTTTTTAGCGGGGTAAGATTTCCGATTTTCAATGGCGCGTTATAAGTACTAAGTAGTTGTTAGAACGATTGGTATGGAGCGAAAATGGAATTCATAGTACTACGTACCTCCTTGGCGTAGGGTTGTATGTGTTTATGTTGCGAGATGTTGAACCTGGTAGTTCTAGGGCAAATACTATGGTTTAGATTTAGATGCATGGTCTTTACTTGTTGTGCTCGCACTGGTAGCAGGAACTAGTAGAGGTTTTTCTTTATTTATAACTCTCCTCACTTTTTTTGTCTTTGAAGTGAATCATGGTTGTGGACATTATGTATGAATGTGCAGATATCCGTGAACATGAATTTGATGTGGAAGTTGAACTTGGAATGTCGGGCTTGTGTGTGAACTATACCATGTCCAATGCTTCATTTAGTATTGTTTGGAAAGTAATTGTTGTATTACATGACCCGAAAAATATATTTTGTGCCACATCACTAGATGCACGGACATCACAACATGCATGCTGACTGGATAAACATTTGAACCAAGCTATTATGAAGGAAATTTTGTATTGACAACAGTTTTAGATAGCAGGAGACGCCTAGCCTGCTCTGCCTCTGCTAGCTTATTTCTGGCTTCTTCCATCTCTTCTTTGGCTAGGGTGAAGAGAGCATCCGATTTCTCTTTTCGCTTCTTCAGGAACTCAGCTACATTCTCAAGGGCTGTTGCACGCTTTCTTTCAGCCTTTACTAGAGCCACGAGGACACTAACAACTGATGACTCCACCTGGCTTGTGTGTAATCCAGCATCATCTGGGAATTTGCACCTTGTCTCTAATCCAGCATCATTAAGGAACTGGCACCTTGTGTGTAATCCAGCCTCATTTTGGAAACATGATCTCGAGGTTGACCATACTTCCCTCCTCGCAAGAATTGCATCCTGACATGAAGTTA
The DNA here is from genome assembly GCF_002162155.2 of Triticum dicoccoides. NCBI lineage: Eukaryota > Viridiplantae > Streptophyta > Magnoliopsida > Poales > Poaceae > Triticum > Triticum dicoccoides. The sequence goes on from NC_041387.1 coordinate 646,512,076, forward strand.
CTTCTTTTTTAGATCAATACTCAAAGCAATCCAGATCCATTTAGTAGAAGCCAGATAAACAGAATTCGGAGACGTGAATTCAAAAGGAAAAATAAATATAAAAACAGACTACTAGGTGAAAACACCCACTTCCTACATCAAGCTAAAAACGAAATCATTAGGACGATTAAGACTCTTCTTATTACACATCAAAGAACACGAGGTTTAGGAGAAACAGAAACTACAACATATACACATCGAAGAACACGAGGCTAAACGAAAGTAATTGAAAGGGTGTTACTTACCAAATCTCGTTTTACAGGTTTGGTGCAGCTCCTCCTTAACTTGCCACACTCCTTGAAGATGTCCCCAATATCCCGTGTTTGGTCTTCATTGCTCCTCCGCATGTTCGCACTCGTGGTTTTAAAATCTCAACATGGCAAAACAAATATACTACTAGTAATACCCGCGCATCTTGTGGGCAACATTAAAGCACTCGTCTGCCATGTGAGAGCATCTCCAACAGAATCGCAACACCCGACACTTTAAAAAAGTGTTTACAGTACTGAGATCGAGAAGTAGAGATAGAGAGTAGAGACTAGAGAGTAGAGGATAGTTCTCAGCATAGAAAATAAAAAAAATAGATAATTCAACTACTCCTCCTCTGTGATGTCCTCCTCCGACGTCTGACTGTAGGCATGAAGATACCAATCATCGTCAGTTCCCAGGGCGACGCTGCTCCTAGCCTCATGTTGAATTGAGCGTTCACTTTTCGCCTACGCTTGTCCTCGCGATAGGCGGCTAGATCCGCCCTCCTCTTATCCCTCTCCACCCTCCTTTGCGCGTAGAACTCACGCTTGTTGATGATGTCCTGCAGGAAGTGTTGGCGCCACAGCAACATGGCTTCCTCGTCAATCTCGGCGATGCCGAGACGGTGCTCCCGCCTCCAGTTGTCGTGACGATCCTCGTCGGTGCTAAGCCGCGGCAGAGGCATGAGCTCCTGCGCCCGTTCCCGCGTTGGCATGCTGGGGAAGTTCAACGTTCTATGAGGCCACCAAAAGCACCACACCGCCGCGTCGTACGCGTGGGCGGCCTCATTGGCAGTGTCAAAATTGTTGAGGCCGATGCGCATCCCGCGGAACCAGATCTCGGAGGAGAAGCCGCTGGAGGGGCGCGCGCGGACGTCGCGATATCCCCAAGTTTCCTGGCGATGCGGCGGCATGGTGGCGCGGTGGCAGGGAGGCGAGAAATAGCGGGGAGAGAGCGGTGGCGAGGCACAAAGTAGGGAGAGAGCGGTGGCAAGGCACATAGCGGTGGGAGGGCGTTGGATTTTATAAAGCGCGCGGACGCCGCGCGCCAAAACTAGCGCACACCCGGACGCTTTTCCCGCGCGCGCGCGATCCTTTCCCGACGTCTCTGCTATCTCTACTCTCTTCTCTACTGTTATATTTATTTTATATTTAATATTTATCTCTACTTCTCTACTGTCTACTTTTTTCTCTCTATACTTTTTCATATAAAAAAACAGAGTTGGTGATGATGGTGTGCCTGCCATCCTGCAATATAGGCCAACCGATTTATATCTGACACATAGGAAGGAAACAATGGGAATTTTGCAAAAAGATACCCATATCCCTCTCCAGATTTGCAAATAAGGCCTTCCTCGTTCATCCTTTTCTCCCACAAGGTAAACTACTCATACAAATGCATCTTCATGCGTGCAATGCATGGGCATCTTGCTAGTTCTAATAACTTTCCATCATTTTCCACACTATTGGTTGCAGATGAAAAACCTACCCAAGGACAGCGTGATACAGGAGCGATGCACAATTACAAGCTGATATTGTTTTGGACAATGGAGACTATAACCAATTACTTTTACGGGAACAATAGCACCCATGAAATTTGAAGGGTAGGTATGAACAAAATTGGAACTGCACATGTACTGCTAAGTGATTCAATACACACATTACTAATCGAGGAGGAGATCGATGGTCGCGGTGGCCTTAGTGAGTCATGGTCGGCAATGAGAGTCAGTTCATTGTCCACGACGGTGGTGCTTCTCCGCTTGGCGTCGGCTTCCAGGAAGCAGATCCGAGACCATGGAAGACGGTGTCGGGGAAGAGGCTCCGTGTACGACGACGACGGTGGACCAGCTCCAGTGCGGCGTATGAGGTCGTTGATGAGGCAGATGCGCTGCGGTGGATGAGTGCACTGATGTAGAAGGGGAGGAGCACGAAGTTTGTGGTGCCATGGAGAAGTATATTTTGCGGGTGGGGATAGAAAATGGGGAGTATTCAGGTGTACTACTCTGGGTGCCGGAGTGGGGTTGGCTGGGTAGGGTGAACCTGAAGTTATGGAAATAGCCCCCTACCAAGCGTTATCCGTAGGCGTGTTCTGAAGGCTATGATGGTATCTTCCCACTACTCGAATCAGGGTCGCGGGAGATTTTCTTGCCAACCTCAAAATTTTGTGACACTGAACTCCCTATGTGGCGTGTTGAGTGATTCGGCTAAGCAACTAGCGAGTAGTACTAGTAAACTCTGCATATTAGGTTTGACCGAAGTCAAACTTCCTAAATTTGACCAAGTTTATAGAAAAATATAAACATTTACCATAACAAATATGTATGGTGTGAAAGTACATTGAACAATGAATCTAATGGTATTTATTTTTTATTGTATATGTTAATATTTTTTGTTATAAGCTTTCTAATAGTTTACAAAACTTGACTTTGACCAATGCTAATACGCGGACGTAAATAAAAACAGAGGGAGTACACATTTGTTTTCTTAGTTTGTAGTGAACTAATCATTTCTTGAAATTGTGAAATAAATATATTAGGCAACTGACTTCGAATGTAATGGTCTATACAATTCAATAGTTACAATCATTGTCGAATTCCAAGATGTATACAAGGTCTATAGTACTTCACAACATGCTCAAACTCACATAATCCCAGGCAAATGAGAATCTAAATGCATTTCATAGTTATTACTTTGTAGGATGCAACAAAACCAACCATAACTCTACATCAACCATTATAAAAGCATCATTTTGAACATATCCCAATCTGTGAATGAAACATGCAAAGAGAGCTTGCGAAGATGGAGCAGATAGGGCGGGAAAGATTGTATGTATGTGGACGAGAGAGTAGGAGACAAACCTAACGAGACAAAGAGAGAGATAGAGAGAGAAAGAGAGAGGAAGAAGTTAGGTCTGTGAGAAAGATGGAGACATGTTATATACATGACATGTGTGTGCATCCAGATTCTGTATACGTGGAAGGAGAAGAGATAACAAGTTTGATGAGAGAGCTGGAAAAACATGGACAAGAGGGGAAGGATCTCGTGGGTTGAGGGATTGATAATTTTGTCCGGGGGGGAGAGGGATTGGTAATTTTGTGCGAGAGAGAGAGGGTGGGGGAGGAGTCAGTCAGCCGTCGTCACATCATCCTGCTTCCAAATGGCCCAGCATTCTCTAGCGCAGTGTGGTCGCCGTCTTTGATCTCTTCGATGCCCTCTTTGAAGATTGAGGTGCTCGGGGGAGGGTGTGTGTGTTGTGGTGTGTGTGTGTGCCTGTGTGTGTGTGTGTCAGATATTGAGAGAAAATAAACCTAAGGAGAGAAATGGGTGTTCATGTGACGGAAAGCTACATGCTAAACAGGGTATTCATGAAGAGATTGTGCGGGCCTTGAGGTGGGCAGGGGCCAGGTGAGGGTGTCAAAATGTGTGCGTTGATCCATGTGTTACATGCGATCGTGCGAGGGACGGACGAATCGAGAGAGATGGTTGTTGTGTTACGGATGCTCCTCTCTCTCTCTCTCTCACACACACACACACATAAGTAAACTAGAAGACCGTTCTCTCATGTATACACAACGTATCGGCATCTGTCTTTGTCTAACTCATGCATGATCATTTGCACATTCACACCTCTCTATGTCTCTATCACACGCACACCATCTCCACATTGCCCTTCCACCACAACACACATATGGACACATACACACGTTCTCTCTCAGTCACACACACAAAATCAGTATTAAAAAAACTAGGGCGCACCTAAAACATCGAAATCCAAATAAACATGAACTGGAGCTAAATTCAAATATATGGAAATATTGTAGCGTCAAGAACTTTTCCAGGAAAAAAAGTTGAGTAATATTCGGGGATTGTTTTCACACACACAAAAAGGTTCGGTGGATGTCCTTCGAGCGCGACACGGTGACGCACCATTCGATCGACCGCGTGGCCGTGGTTCATGCGCTTGCACTGGATTCCGTATCGTGGTTGTGGTAACTAATAAAAGAGTTGCCTAAGTCTAATGTTTACGTGTACTAGAATGGTTTTCTTTTAAATTTGACCAACCCTATATAAAACTAAAGTAAGCTCCCATACGCGCACTCGTCAATATGCCGCCGCCGCCGATGCGCATGCTGGCGCCCGCCTGCCCTGGCCAACAATTTCTCGCGCATCACCGTCGTGTCGCCGCCATCCCTGTGCCATGAAGCCGAAGGCTCGCCCACTCACGTCATCTGTAGTCCCTCCTGGCGATGCTGCCGCGCTGCCAAGCACGCGAGCAGCTGGTGGATGCGCGTCTATGCATGCAGCATACGAAGAGGAGGACGAGCGTGTGCTCCAGCACGCCGGCGAGGAGGAACTAGCGTGTCATTATCGTCTCTGCCCGCGCGGAGGAGGCGTGCATGGTGGCTGTCGCGGCGGAAGCCGGTCATGCGCGCGTCGATCCCGCAAACCGTGTGGGGACGCAGAATCTACCTTCGAGACCTTGAATGCCACGTGGATCCTACAATCTAAAGGAGCAATTTGGGTCAGTCGACTCTTGTGAGCTGTTTGATGCAACATGGATGGCTAGAAGGGCTTCTTCAACCTCTTCTGCCGTCTTCTTCCTTCGCTCTGTCGAACTTCTTTCACAAATCAACTGACCCAAATTATACTACTAGTACGAACATATTAAGTATAGTAGGAACACGAAGATACGAGCAGTAGTACCAACTGCAAGAAGAACAGTAGCAAGACATAGTACTAGTATTACTGGACGTACTAAGGAGTTCAAATAACGAGAAAAAACATAAACATAGTTCTGTTGGGGCCTCAGCACAACAAACCCTTGAAAATAAACTAAGCAACTAGTCCGCTTGACACTGCAGTAGAACCAGGATGAGCGACGGCACTGCCACCTACTCGGAGGCCGAGTCCACGTCCTCCACTTCATCCTCGCCCCTCTTCCTCTTCCTCTTCACCGATGCTTCTTTGCTTAAACCGGACACTGGGCTTTGCTTCTTCATCCAACCCTTGTAGATATTTAAACAAAGGTAGGCATCCATTGCTGCGTACAGGATGTGATCTTCATCTAATGTTTTCGACTCCCATGCATGATGAAACTCGTGATGAGGTTTCTTCAGTTTAGCATAAGAAGGATCAATCATGGATGCTGCCAGGGTCAGCAGTGAAGGCTGAGAGGAGGACACGAGGCTTGCCTTCTGGAGATCGAAGGGCTGGCCTACAATGAGACCTATCTGACGCAGGACATCCCTGTCATTCCTAAACTTTACCGTAACAAATTTCACTCTTTCGTCCTTGAGGAAGTTCTTAAAATCCTGGCACTCAACATCGGCATGGCATATGTGGTAGACCAAGCACACGTTATGTATGCAAACCTGGATCACGGCGGGCTTCTTCCTCTCTGCCTCCTTTAGAATCTTCTCTCTTTCCAGGATTATGGTGTACTCAACATCTAGCCCAGCGACCCACTCTTTCGTTGAACTATTGAACATGCGTAGGAAGCGAGCAAGGCATGCTTTCACCGTTGCCGATCCACGTGTGTAGATGATGATGAACTCATCGCCGGTGATGGCTCTAACCTGTTAGTCAGCTGCGACCATGAAGATTTGAGAGGCCATGGATTTTGGAGGAGGGTTAGGAGAAGTTGAACTGTTGTACCCCGCAAAAAAAAGTTGAATTGGTGTAATGTGAAAGGACGGGACCACTGGGAGCGAACTGTTGTAAGGTAGAAGACGGGGACAAGTAGCGCATGTGAACGGCGTGGGGTTGCTGGCTTCCCCGGTGTATGAACGGTTGCAAGCCCCCAAAGAGTTCTCGAGAACTATGAGGCACCCCCTAGATGTCATGTCTACTAGACCCATATCGTAGGCCTAACGGTATAGTTTCTGCCTGTTCTCACGCCATGCCGGCGCGTGGATGTAACTTCACTTAATTCCAACCATCGCGCCTCCCACGACCTTCGCCTCCCCTTTGAAACTTCGACTGGCTATAAATGAGCAATTTTTTTTGCGTACTCCGCATGCATGATACTCCCTCTAGTCCTTTTTACTTCCGTCAACCGTTTGCAAAGTGTTTGACCAAATTTATACTAAAAATATGAATATCTACAATACTGATTATAATGAGTATAAGAACTACGTTTTATCATGAGTATCAAAATATTAATTTGACATTGTGAATGTTGATACATTTTTTATAAGTTTGGTCAAAGTAGAGGTACATTGACTTCGAATAAAACTTAAATGCACAATGCAGACTAGTTCCTCCGTCCAGGTGCATGCCATGTCCTATCTTGTCATCACAACAAGGTTATGTATTAGAGTACTACTACCTCCCTTCTAGTTTAAAGGGCTCGATTCAAAAATTTCACCTACTCTTAGCAAGATAGAGGCGGTGGAATAGGTTTTGTAGTTTGCAAAAGTACTCAACTAATGTTGTCGTTCTTCACAAAAAAATGTGTTTACCAATCCATGCATGAACAATAGTTACTCTAACCCCCCTCTCTTCTATAATTATTTGCCACATCAGCATGTTTGCTATTCCCGTGTGCATAATACCAACTAAGATACCACCATTATGGCCAGCCTTAATCATGCATGCAATAATTTAGTGCACCTTGAAATATGAACATGTGTGGGGCGTGTATGTTTTTTATGTCTTGAGGCTATACCTAGCCCGGCATGCAAGATGACTTATTATGCACCGTTCCCCATACCTGCACGAAGCCCGTTCTTCTCCAAATCTTTTCCTCTCCATGTGTGGAAACAATATGCCTGCCTGACTCTCCTTCTCCCTCCAGCGGTCCCACCACTCCACCCCGTGTAGGAAAAATCTGCATGCATGACTCTCCTCCCCCCCACGCTCGTCCAATCCGTTGTGACCAGCAATATTTCCACCCCTTCCCTCCCCCATAATTTACTCCAACAAATATGCCAACGTAGTTGTTACATTAATCACGCAACATATCTTCCGGGACGCTGCTTCAGTTACTTAACTGCAGGTGCATTGGGTCACTGACATACGGGCCCAACAGGGGTCTGGCCCACATGTTAGTGACGCAATTGGACATGCAGTTAAGTCAGTGCAGCTCAGTCCATATCTTACGTAGGTGTGCCATTGCTCGCTATAAATACTGCACCTCCCACGGCACTCGGAAGAACGCTCACGTTCATCGCTATCTCCTCCCCTCCCTCTCACGTCGACCACCATGGCATCACCCCTCCCAAGCCCTAGGCACCCCTCGCTGCACCGCTCGGACGGTCACGCGTTGCCATTCCGTTCCTCGCCGCCACTAGTCGAGGAGGACGCGTCGGCGTTCCGCTCCTCGCCGCGACGCATCGAGGTGGACGCGTTGGCGTTCCCAATCTCGCTAGCACGCACGTCGGAGGACGCATCAGCTCCCCTCTACGAGGGGAAATCCACGCCGCCCGGCGAGCCCCCTAGCCTTGAGGAGCTTTGGAAAGAAATGGATGTTGCCATGTGGGAGGCTTTGCCGCCGGCAGAGGACGCCAAAATAGAGGCGGAGAAGAAGGTCGAGGAAGAGAAGCGCGCCATGGGGCAAGCTTCCTGATAAGTCTATGTCGCGTCCGAGAGAGTCAGGCAATTGGCTCTTTGGCAGAACGCTCGTGCAAGGGCTGTGAGGGTGGCGGAGGACGCCCGTGCCAAAGCACTGAGTGCAGCCGGGCCCAAGCGCCTCATCTACGCTTGGAGATACGTGGACCGGGTGGACGCTTCTAGCAAGGAGGAGTACCTTCTGGCGCCGGATCACCACACCGGTGAGATCGCGCTCGCCTGTCAGCAAGCCACCAATCAACACCTAGTGAGTTGTGAGGCTGAGGAAGAGGCATTGTGTCGGCGCGTCGGGAAACGGCCGCGCACCAGGGCACTCGTGGCGCGCCGCAAGCGCTCCTGCAAGCGCCGTGGCTTTTAGTAGGAGTGTAATTTAGTTTCGTAAGGTGATCTCATTAGTTTTGGGACGCAAATGATAAATCCCGAATGTTCGGGAATTATTAGCGTCCTTAATTATCTATGTAAGATGGAAACTTTGGAAACTTTGTGTATCCGTACGCATTTTGTAAGTAGGTGCATATAGCAGAAACTTTACTACTATATACTATTACACTACACGTCTCTCTCTATATATGCTTGCAGACTGTGCTACTCCCTCCGTCCAGGTGAATAAGTCATCTTTGGTTGTGCACCATGACCAAGGAGGGAAGACTTTATACACCTAGACAGAGGGAGTACTACTATTACTTATGTATGTGCAAATGCACGTTTTAACATTACGATGCGGTTTTTGTAAAAGTAGAAAACCAACACTAGTCAAGCTTGTGAAACGATTCAATGCAAAACAAATGCAAAAATGCTCATTTGATTGTTTACTTTTAGCTTCCTTCTCTATGGTTATTTCTCTGTCGTACTTTGTACGGAGTATCTCACTAGTCGGAAAGGCATGCAAATTCCCAAACCGCTTCCTACACCCTGTATCAAACTTTTTGCCTAACAAGTTGTGCCGTGCAGTTGGAATTCCAACTTGAGTACTAGTACTACTAGTAGGAGTACCAGCGGCCAGCTTGTTTAGGCTTCTAGATTAGTAGTAATCCCATTACTACTGGCTCCGTCCTGGTTTATTGGTCCTCATTGTAATCTGTGTCAAATTTTGATCATAAATTTAACTAATGAAATGTTTGTGCTTGTCACGTGCACTAACATTTTATCAGTTAAATCTTTGGTCAAAATTTACCACAAATTACAATGGTGACGAATAAACCAGGACGGAGGTACTAGTAGTTTAGAAGACCAAATAGAGTGAGGCGCCTTAATGTTACTCTCCACTATGACTAGTCTTATGGGAAAAGCTGTGGAAGAGATGGCTTATTTTTTAAGCTGCCAAAGAACTAGCCCTAGGAGCAGTATCTAGGGATACTAGGAGTAGTAGCTAGGGATTGAGTGTGCGGATATGAACTGGAGAAAGTAAATGCAGAGAGATGAAATGCAAAAAAGACAGAGGGATGTGATGGTTGCTTGTCCGTTTATTTTACCAGGCCACTTATTACTGGTAGTGGTTGGGTTTTGTGATATGACGGCTTTACTGTCATGCCACGAGCGGGGTGAGACTCCCATGCAGCACCACCCTCTACACTTGTACTACATCGGTCGTGGTTTATTAGTCCTCCATTGAATTTGACTGAAGATTTAACTTACAAAATGTTAGTGCATGTAAACAAAAACTATATCGTTGGATTCGTATTTGAACATAGTTTTCAATGATATAATTTTAGGTGACATGCATCAGCATTTATCGTACTATATATAATGTTAGTTCAATTTTTGGTCATACTAATCTATAGTAGTAAGGTGCCCATGCGTTGCATGGAAGAGTGAAATGCATTGATCAGGGAGTTGTTTATTTTAAAAAGGATGTGGGTGTCATCTCATGTGTAACGGGTATCGATAGGTTTCTTCAGATATTATTTCATCTCTAGAGCTCACAAACATCCGGATGAAATAGATAAAAAGGTATCTTTTGCAAACAAAAGCGTTCAACTATTCAACCTGCATCCAAAACTTGTGAAGAAATAACACTTATTGTGCTTTACAAGAAATGATATTTAAGAATTAGTTTTTGTGTATCGATTGTTATACATGTTGGATACAGATGACATGGCACTTTCTGGTAGTCAACAGTTGGCTATACTATTAAGTATTAACCATGCCCTTATACACCTAGACGGAGGGATTAAATCAGGATCACTTGGAAGGGGCAGAGGAGATGTAAGAAATGGTTCATAGCAAGTCTTTCACCAGTACTGTAGTAAAAGTTCATACATGGAAGATTCTAGACTAAACCATAAATGGATACACTTCTATTCATGCGCGATACTCCAATAGAGCAAGATCATGCATGGAAGTCTCCACATGCTTAAACAGCGGATTACATTGAGCAAAGACTAATGATCAACATTTAACTTGATAGTGCGTATATCTAGGTGAACCTCCCTGGAGTCCCCATGCACCGCGTTGGGGGGTAAATAAGACCATGGGTTTTCCATGTCCACATCGGTGGGAAGGTCCCACCTCGGCAGAGTCCAAGTCTGTTTGATGAAGCCGGTGTCGCCGCCCACGTACCTCGGAAGGGTAGTAACAGTGAGAACGCACCCGTACATCGGCCTCATGTCAGTGTCAGCATCAGCGGTGTCGCCCCTGACGCACACTACAGAGACGGGGCGGCGGCCTGCGTGGGCCTCGTCGGTGCCCATGATCAAGAGGAAGACGCTGCCATCCTCCTCCGAGACTAGCAGGCATCGGTGATCCTCTAGCGATTCTGGCATGCTGACCGGGTAGCACGTCTCGTACTTGATGTTCTCCGCCAAGGGACAGTAGTGACCGTTGCACGCATCCGTGATGTGACGCATGATGTCCGTCGGTGAGCCCCAAAACGGCATCGAGCACTCATAATAGTAGACGAAGGACTCATGTAGGGGACGTTACGCCAGTTGAATATATGAGAAAGTTACTATGAGATTTAATCCGAATAAGCACAAAATAAATCATGACGGCTATAACAGAGATTAAACTAATCATGTGGACTAGCATAGTAGTAGGATACAAAGTAGAAACATGAATTCTACCATGATTTTGAACAGGAAGGACAGAAACACATACGGTGCAATGGGAGAAGCACCGTTGGCGTTGAGGTTGTCGCCCATGTCTTTGAGGAAGAGGTTGCCGAGCTCGGGGAAGAAGTGTCATCGGTGAAGCCGTGGCTGCTAGCAGTCGCGAAAGTGCGCTCCCCAAATTTCAACAGCGCCCGCCGAATGGAGCGCAAGAGGGAGTGGCTGTAGGGGACGTTGCGGCCGTCGAATGGAGCGCGGGAGTAGCACACGAAGCAGTAGATTGTGTCCTTACTAGTACTCCCTAGTCTCTACTCTTATAGAAAACCGAGTTGGTGATGATGGTGTGCCTACCATCTTGTAATATAGATCGTCCAATCTATATCTGACGGATAGAAAGCCAACTATGACAATTTTACAAAAGATACCCGCACCTCTCTCCACATTTATAGATAAGGCCTTGCCTCATTCATCCTTATCTCCCACAACCTCGTGCTCCTCCCTAAGTCCCTATCTCTACTCTTATCTCTATCTCTACTACTCTTCTTTGTTTTTTTATAACAAATCGAATAGTACTGCGCCGTTCGCTGCACACCCGGCTGAACACACGTCCTCGCCTCCATCATCACCAACTGAGTCTTTTATAGGACTAGGAGTAGAGAAAAACCTGAGTTGGTGATGATGGTGTGCCGTACAATGCACGGGCATCTTGCTATTTGTTTGCATATAATTCCAAACACCACGTAGACACGGGCTTTGACCATTTTACAACTATGTTAGTATCATTGTTAGTGGTCAGCCGGTGCAAGTTATAGCCCCGGGTGTTTTAACCTTTTTTTAGTAATGATATCTAGCGATTTTTCAGCACGAGCTCAATCCAGGCGAATCCCACGTTACCGTCAGATTTCCATCCGACGGTGGCTTGTTTTTAAGCCATAGTATTTTACAAAACCGCCACCCTTACACACTTACTGTAACTGCGTCGTGGGTGTTTGCAACTGCCATGTCTCCCAGCGAACATTTTCTGGGGATTGGAGTTAGCACCGATGGCGGTTCATAGTCGTTCCACGCTCGGGCATTGAAATTTGTAACTATTTTAGATTAGAATATATAGTACTTCGGTGCTAGTAGTAGAGCAGAGTCCTACTCTACTACTCTACTCAAGCAAGTTAGGGCATAGTAGTGGGTACGGTAGGGAGTACCAGTACTGTGATCACTCAAGCAAGTTGTCTAGCATCGATATGACCCTACGCTGGTGGTATGTGTCTCGTAAGTCAAGCGGCATGCTGTAGTCATCATCACCTGTCTACTTCCCGCGGCACATATTCGCTTCTCCATCTTTGTCCGCACATAATCTCGTCCAATCTTCCAGCCCCACTATGGCGCCTCCCCCCTCTTCCGAAACCCAAGCACTAACAATGGCAGAACCGAGCAGCATCCGCCGAAAGAGTGGCTGGAATTCCCTCCCCACAAAGGTAATCAAGCTCACTGTTTCGCGTGTGGACAATCTCAGTACTATGCCGCTCGCCGCGTGCTCATCGGGGCTGTACCGTTTACTCAAAGCCCTCAGGCCGGAGCTTTTTAAGCCAGCTCCGTGCTTGTTGATGCTGCCTAATCTTCAGAAACAGCGTGTCATGCAACATAACCATCATAGGGTGGCGAGCATCAACCCCCTTGACTGCGATCCGATCCCTTTCACCCTCAACTACATTAATGGTATGTACTGGGTCGGCATGAACACGTCTTGGATGGTGCTCATCGATAGTCACGGCAGCTGGATGCTCGTGGAGGTCTACACCCGGCGATTGATCCCCCTTCCTTCCATTAACACTACACTGCTTTGGCACCGCGGCCCAGAATATTTGGAATCTTACAGTAGCCAACATGATACCAAGTTTGTTTTGCTCAAGGTTGTAATCTGCCAAGTGCCCAGATCTGCGAATTATAAAGACTTCAGGCTAATTGCGTTCTTCAACCGCGGTCTCGCCTATCTGACAGGTCACTGCGGTAAGTGGATAAATCTGCACGTCCATCACAGGATCATACATCCTCCATGGTTCTCTAATGCCATTGAACACAATGGCTTCATTTACGCTGTCGACTCCTTCTATGGCTGGACGTATTTCTGGCCTACTCCAGTCATCGCTACAATCGGCTGTTACAGCAGTATGTTACTTTCCTATGATATCATGATGGCTTGCTTATATTACTATCAACATTTACTGAAAAAATATTCATGCTCATAACATGCTGTTCTTAAGATTGACTACATCAAGAGCCCTTTCTTATTTGACTCCAACTTGATATGATGTTTTAGGCCGCCTGGTGTCCCTACCCTTCCTAATCCCAGAACCTTTCAAAGAAAAGCAGCATGGCAGTTGCAGGTGGTTCATGGCTCGATCAAACATCAATAGTGTGCACGTACCGGACGTCTTGTTTCGTGGAATATAATCACAGTCACTGCAAGGTCTTTGAGCAGGATCCCAGCTTCTCTAGGCCTTCAGGAATTTTTGACTGGAGGCTGGTAAGTAGCCTTGGTACACGCTCTCAATTTGTTGGACTGAATTATCCGATTAACTAGGAGATAACCGACGACAAGGATCATGATGGCAGCGCAGTTTCTTTCATCAAGCAAAACTGTGTGTACAAAGCATACCATGCGTCCACTACAAAAAAAAGACACGTCTATGACATTTTGGGCCAAAAGAAAAAAAATTCTGTCATACTTATGACACTTCTATGACGATAGTTGTGACAAAACCTGGTATCATCATAGATGTGGTGTGCTTCTACTTCTATGACAAAAAATGGGCTTTTCATCCTGGGCGGGCCGGAGACGCAGCTGCATGACACTCTTTGGGCCGTCCATGATGGAAAAAACCGTGGTAGAAGCGAGGGCGAGGAAAATTTCGGGGAGTTCCCGGTTACGGTGGGTGGTCGGGGGCCGAGTGATGAACATTTCTCTCATACACGTACACGCGTGTGTGCGAGGCGTTAGCTCTAACTGAACCCGACCAAGGCGTTGGGCTCTAAGTGAACCCGAGCAAGGCGTTGGGCTCTAACTGAACCCGAGCGATCGATCGATGGCTATTAACTGAACCCGATCGAGCGATTCCTTTGCCACTGCTGCTAATCGAAGCCGATCGATGCTTCCCTTGGATGAACAATGAGCGTTGTAGAGGGAGGGGGTTTGGATGAACAGTGAGTGGTGGGGGTGGATGAATACGACCCCGTGGCGTTGCCTCTGGATGAACATGACCCCGATCGATTGAGCCAGTTGGGGCTGGATGAACAGGACCCCGTGGAGGGCTAGATGAACAGGACGACCCCGTGGAGGGCTGGATGAACAGTAGATGGTGGAGGGGTGGATGAACAGTAGCCCGTGGAGGGGTGATTGAACAGGAGCCCGTGGAGAGGGGTGGTTCAACAGTAGCCGGTGGAGTAGCGCGCGGTGGAGGCTGGATGAACATGAGCCCGTGGATGAACATTCATAGGTGGAGGCTAGAGGAGTTCGACGGTGGATGAACAGTAGCCTGTGGAGGCTGGAGGAGGTTGACGGTGGAGATGAACAGTATCCCGTGGAGTCCCGTTTTGCGGTATGCCAATCCCCTTCCAATCAACAGGACCCCGTTTCGACCGTAGGAGGTCCAACAGAAGTGCGTTTCCTCCATTTTATGGTATGCCAGACTCCTCCCGATGAACAGTAGTCCGTGGAGGCTGTAGGTGGTCGATGGTGGAGATGAACAGTACCCTGTGGAGTCCCGTTTTGCGGCACGCCACACCCCTTCCGATGAACAGGACCCCCGTTTCGACCGTAGCGCTCCAACACAAGTCCGTTTCGTCCGTTTTGCGGTAGGCCACACCCCTCCCAATCAACAGGACCCCATTTCGACCATAGGAGGTCCAACACAAGTCCGTTTCCTCCATTTTGCGGTACGCCAGACCCCTCCCGATGAACAGGATCCCGTTTCGAACATGGCCGGTCGAACACAAGGCCGTTTCCTCCGTTCTGTGGTACGCTGGGCCTTATTTCTATCGCCTGTTCCATCGAGGCCCTTCTGATGAACACGACGACGCATTCTATTCCGACCCAGCCGGTTGGCTCCCCATGAACACGACGACGACGTTGTTTCTCTATTCGGACCCAGCCATGTACACAAGCCCTGGCCGTACGTATGTGCGAGTAGGCATTCGAGACCCCTCCCGTATGTACGTACGTGGCCGTATTTTCTTTCTTGCACACTGGCCGATGTACGTACGTGTACATGCTACGTGCGTGCCTCTACTATGACACGTGCGCGCCTCTACATCCACCAGTATGTATGTACACATTCGCGACTAGAATGACAACTCTACGTACGCTTTGACCAGGTGGGTCCCGACTGTCAGGCACTTCCTTGCGTGCGAAGATGTAGCTGGTGGGTCCCAGCAGTCAGGGGGGCGAATCATTTTTGTTTTTTGCCCAGATGCACTTCCTTGCGTGCGAAGATGTAGCTGGTGGGTCCCAGCAGTTAGGGGGGGAAACATTTTTTCGCTAAAAACGGTGGCCCGTCCGGTGGTGGGTCCCTCTTAACAGGTGGAGGAATCATTATTTTCCGCGTAATAAGGAGGCACTTCCTTGCGGCTGCCGTGGACCCAGCTGTCAGCCTCTCCACATACAGTACTCTTCCGATGGAAGTCGGTCCTTGACCACATTGACCATGCCGCACCGAGAGCACCAGGGCGGTGGACGACGGCGAGCCCTAGGAAGGGGGCGACACGGAGCTGGGGAAGATGCGGCAGTGGATGCCCATGCGGAGAGGAGTACGAGGGTTCACTAGTTCGAGTGTGGTGTGAGGTTGCCGTCGCCGCAGAATAATAGGGTGTGTGGGTGAGTGGAGGGATGGCCTGGCCAGCGGTGGGAGTAGTATGGGGCCGGTGAGTAGGGCTGGACTAACGAGCAGCTCGGCTCGTCAAGCTCGTACTCGTTAAGCTCATGCTCGTTAAGGCTCGGCTCGTTAAGCTCGTTAAGATTAACGAGCAGAAATCCCTGCTCGGCTCGGCTCATTTGAAGCTCGTTAAGCTCGTGAGCGCTCGCGAGCGCTCGTTAACAGATTATAATGTGTTACGATATCCATGATGAATGTGTAGGTATGGTTTTCAACATAAAATATTATGAGTAAGAAAAGAAATGAAGTAGTATGTTGCCTCATATGTCGATTAGATTACATAGATGGGCTGAGGTGCTACAAAAAGTTTGTCATGTAATATGAAAATATATGTTGTGTTTTTACTAACGAGCTTAATGAGCTACTCGTGAAACTTGTTAGCTCGCTCGTTAAGCTCGATAAGCTTAACGAGCTAAAATCAATGATTGGCTCTGTTCATTAAGAAGCGAGCTACGAGCTTAACGAGCCGAACTATCGAGCGCTCATTAAGCTCGTGAGCTACGAGCTTTTGGTCCATCCGTACCGGTGAGGCCTCCGCGGCAGCACAGCCGGCCACGGGAGGCAGGAGCAGGCGGCAAGACCGGCGCTGCTTTTGGCAGCTAGAGCAAGAAGACTAGAGGTTGAAGAAGCACTACGGCCGTTGGATGGACATCGTACGGTCACTGAAGCTAGAATCGTTTATATTTACTAAGTTGACAAAGCCCTTGGTATACGCCAACTTAGTAGACCCACAGGTTAGCCTCCAAAACAGTGCACCCCAGATGTCAGGGGGAGGAATCATTTTTTGGCGGCCGAAGCTAAGAATATCCGAGATTGAAGAAGAAGCACGACATCCGTTAGATAGATATCCCACGACCACTACTGCTAGAACCGTGTGTTGACTATAATAAGTTGACAAAGCCTTGCATACGCGTCAACTTATTTTTTTAGGGGACGCGTCAACTTAGTAGGCCCACAAGTGTGTGGCAGAGAACTTATAACCCATTTGCGATTTGTAAGAATGTACGACCCATTTCTGAATTCTAATGGAATTTACTATAGCCCATTTACAATTTATTAAAAGTACAACCCATTTTCTAGCTAGGACAATGATTAATAATTTCAACCAACCGTTGAAGACAAAATTAAATAAAATTTCCCAAATTTGATGGGATCCGAAATATTTTTATCCCGAAATTTCTAGTCATATTAAATACAATTTCAATATAAATTTATATTACGTAAAAATCCAACAAAACAGTGAGCTCGCAACAATTAATGAAATTAAAATTTTCAATATCCAAAAATAATATTTTATAAAGTAATTACGTGTTTGGTGCATTTTTTATAGTTACCGCCCAGTTTTTATAATTATATCCCATTTATTATTTCTTAAAGCACATTTTCTTGTTAAGCCTAATGCATCCCTCCTAGGAAAGATTTGCAGCCCACTGGGGCGGAGAATAATAACTTGACCTTACCTGGGTATTCCTAAAAACAATATAGCTGGGCTAGCCATTTTCAGCTTGAAAAAAATTTAATATTTGGGCTGGATATCTAGCCTGGGTTAGACGGGCCACAGCCCGCCCAGTTAATACCTGCAGCGATGTTTTTGTTGTTGTCCAGAGGAGAAAAATTAATATCTGGGCTAAACATCGAAAAACTCTGCAGTGCTCACACCTCAAAAACACAAATACTGCTCGAGCTACTTGGTCCCAGCTATCGGCCGCTTCTTGTGAAATTCTCTCATTTATTGACTACATAGGTTGACAATGGTGTGGGACCGTGATGTCAGGAAACCAGGAGGAAGCAAAAAATTTATGGTTTTTATATAATAAGGAGGCACTTCCGTACATGAGGCTATGGCCATGGTGGGTCCCCATTGTCATCCTCTCCAAGTAAAGTCATCTCCTTGCCCGCGCGCGCTTTCCACTCGAAACAGTCAGCGCCGCCCGCCCCGCTTCCCGGTGCAGGCGATTGCTCCGCCTTCAAACGCGGTTGCCGAGGCGGCTACTCTGGCGCCACACGTCCGTCCCTCAGCCGCCCACCATTGCTATATAAACTGTTGCACCGGGCATAGCCGCAGTCATCCGCATCCGTTCCCTTTCTCCTGTCCACACTACTACTGCCCACCATGGCTTCCTCGCGCTCCAGCGCTCTTCGGGGCGGGTGGACGACGGACCATAAGGAGATGGTGGCAGCCATTGCTACCGACCGGCTGGCCGGCAGGCAGCCGGAGGATGACGACGTCCCAATGGAGAACATGGTAGTCGATGATCCGGTGCCAACCCCTCCTCCGCGCCATCCTCGCCGGTGCATTGCACCATGACCATCGGCGAGGATCGTGCCCAATATATGGACACGGTGAGGCAGATGCGTGAGGAGCAGTTCCGGGAGGCGCAGGCCGACGCCGCCTACAACGACCATCTCCTTCAGGAGCACCTGCAGGCAAAGGAGCAGATCGCCGCGAAGCGGGCGGAGCAGGAGGCGCTGCTCGACTCGTACCGCTCCGCCCGCGAGGCTGCCAAGAGCGCAGGCGGTACCGCATGCGGGTGGCGGAGGCTGCGGCCGCCTACAAAGAGGGCGATGAAGCAGGCGAGGCGCTGTTTGGCGAGATTGGGATGAGGCAGAGAACAATGCCGGCTCCGCCGAGGCCCCACGGCACCAACAACGAGGCAGAGGACACCGCTGGTTCCGCTGAAGCCCTGCCCCGCCAACAACGAGGCAGAGGACATCGCCAGCTCAGCCGAGGCCCCACCCTGCCAACAACGAGGGTGAGGATTTCCACCGCTCCGCCGAGGCGCCGCCCGCCGGCAATGAGACAGAGGACATCGCCATCTCCGCGGAGGCCCCGCCCCGCTACCAACGAGGCTGCGCCACATAAAAAACAAGGAAGAGTAGAACACGGTAGGTCGCCGCCACTCGGGTCCAAGTAAGGCCACCACTGCTACCCTCCGGGTGAAGCCAAGCTAGGCGGGTTGACCATTGAAGACCGGTTAGCTTCTTGGCGGCAACATGGAGTCGAAGAGCTGTGTTGGAGAAGAACGCTGCTTCTACTTAACTGCTGGTGCAGTTGGCTGACTGACACGTGGGCCCAACAGGCCACATGTCAGTTACGCAATTGCACCTCCAGTTAAGTCACTGAAGCTTCTGTTTGGCTCAACAGGACACAGGTGGGTAGCTTCGGTTAATTAATTATACCTCCAGCGCACCCCATTTTAGTTGAAGAATGTATGAAATGTAATAAAATCCGCATGTTTATATGAAATCTGACCGTGTATGAATGAATTTATTTCGGTTAGTTCGAATTCCTGTATCACTGGCATTGGATGAACATGCAAAACAATACGTACTTGCATTATTCCCAGGGTGATCACCTCGTTCGCAGCAGTTTCACATGTACTCCCTCCGGCCCTTTCTAGTCTGCATACAAGTTTTGTCTGCAGTCAAAGTATCTCTACTTTGACCAATCTTATAGAAAAAAGTATGCACTTTCACAATGTGCTAAGTAAAAAGGAACAGAAGGAGTACAAAGAGTTTGAGCAGCTTTTTAGCGTTTCTGTACATTCCAATCAAACACACAGGGTTGGCAATTCATAAAGAACATTCAAAACAATCGATGATTATGCATCTCAGCGACTCACATGTCAGAGGCAATATTTACTTCACAACTAAAGAATAAAGAAAATTGATCGACGCTGCTGACAGCAAAGGGCGTCCCATTCGAAAATATCAAATGCATGTCTTCTTGTTAAAATCAGTGAGCAAAATTTGACAAGGTTGTCCCATTCCAAAATATGAAATCCCTATGATTGTGGAATGGGTAGGGTTTGCCATCAGTTCGAACATTGATATGGCATCTCGTGCTAAATAAACCAGTTGTTCTTTTTATGCAGTTCCACCAAAATCAACCAAATTCGCGCGTAGCTTGTATGATTTCTCCCTTATATGTTGCAACGCCTTGAACTTATCGGCACCTCCTTTCTTGTGGTGGAAATGAATGATTCGATGTATTCATGAACATTTTGTGCAGTTCCCATTGAAATCAAGCTGAGCACCGATGTTTGCACAAATACAAAAAAGTGATTAGTATAAAGCAAACTGTACTATGAATTGACAGTTTAAACAGGCACCTACATGGTCCATGTAGAGCACACTTTTAGAAAATTGGACCTCACCAGAAAGAATCCTAGAACAACATTGTATTCACGCATCACAACAAAAAAATGGAGATTTGTCAGTCCTTCTGAGCTGAAGTGAGTTTGGTCTTGTGGGGAGTAATTTAACCATCCTTCAACTGCTCGTTCTGATGAGAAGATAGACAGGGCTTCTTCATCCTGGCATAATCGGAACTAGTCACTTCATGTACTCCATATTCTTCTTCAGAGGAAGATGATCCTGTTGTGCAAAGACAAGAGGACAACTAAATGCTAGCATCCCTGTTTTCTCGAAAAAAGGGAAAGGAAATATTCAAAACATCATAGATGAAGCACTTCTCAAGGACAATACCACGTTTTCATGACAGTATCTAAACAATAGCACAACACCAATAGAGATGACAAAGCTCAATCATATGGATGAAATCAGTGGGCAAGTACCAACCTTTGTCAGGAGGCTTATTGTGTAGAGCATACAGATCAATCACTTCTCCGGAACCATTTGTTGATATCTACTATGGTGGTCATGCTTACTATATACTCCTCGATTAGTTTAATTTTCCCAACATCTACTTGTGCAGTTCCACTAAAATACATGGTATCTTCAAAGAAGATCCCTGTTTGCAGAAGTAGAGATAATTACATATTACATTAAGAGTGGCATCAAATCAGTGGCAAAACAATTGCTCGTTCCAGCCATAGCAATAAATAAAGATGCAAAACTATATCATTACTTGTGTCATCACAGTTCCAGTGCTTCATTATATCACCAGGAGTTGATTTTTGTTTTTCTTCTTCTTGTTATTCCCCTTCAACACTTGGTTCAATAACAGACAAGCTTCGCCTTCAATGTAAGATTTGGCATGTCAATTAGGGAGCACAAGTATAGCACTAAACAATGACATTAATTCTCTGATGAAAGTGACAAAATACAGGCCAACAGTTGTGAAATATCCTTATCTTACCTCAATGGGATATTACGGTGCACATACAGATTGGAAGTCTTGTCTCCATTTGTGTTGTTCACTAAAATCAAGCTACATTACCGTACAAGTAGCAAAACATATGAAAGCACACTGCAAAATCATGTGAAAGAAGGCTAGTACTGACCTCTCATGATGCCTAATTCAAACAACACACAAGAAGAAGATCTGAACCAAATTTGCCAACACGGATAGGAAGTAAGATCTCCTCTTGTGCAGTTCCACTAAGATCAAGCAATCAAGCAACGTTGTCGGTGTGACATTTTGGTTGAACTGCACAAAACACTCTTCAAACAAAAGTGTTTTGTGCAGTGCAACAAAAGGTCACAATGGCAACGAGGTGAAGTAGATAACCCTATTTACACAGAGGTGCAAAGGAAACAACTAGTGGTCAATAACAGTGGATGATACAGAAGCCAACAAAAAGAAGCATCTACCTTATCTAAATGGGATGGAAAGCAAGACAGTAGCATTTCTCAAACGGTGACATTGATTAATATTAACATAGAGATTATATTAACAATAAAATTCATTAAACATGTAATTTGCTTTTAACTGTGGCATTGCATCAATTTTCCAGCGGCATTATTAGAGGGTGTTTGTTTACAGGGACATTTTGGTGTAGGGACTAAAAAAAACTCTGTGTCAGTCCCATCTAAACCAAATAGGAGGGACATTTAGGGACTAAAAGTGGGCATTTGGGACAAAAGAAAGAAGACCCCGAGGGAGTCTTTTTGGGACTTTTTCCAACAGTTCCCCTGCCACGCATCGCACCTTGTCTCTATTAGTTCATTACTAGGTGTAACACGGTCTTTTAGCATGTCATTTCATAACCTCTAGTCCATGTTTAGTCCCTGGAACCAAGCAGGTAGGGACTAGGGAGTTTTTAACCAAACAGGGCCTTAGATTAAAAACAACTAAAGAGTTGCACGGGACAATGGATGCACTAGCACCATGTGCATCTATCGATGTACTGTGGTGATGCACAGTCTGTTGCAACAAATAACAAACAACCAAGGAGCATATTTGTGTTGGTCCGAGTTTTGTTATCTTTAGACACCTTTCCCTATGTGAACGCAACAAATCCAGTCCTTCTGAAACTCTAAAGCCTTGTCCCCCAAAACAAAAGATCAGTTCGTTACAGATGTGTGTACTGAGTTTGTCATTGTTTTCCCTTTTCGACCAACGTAGGTGCTGGATAGCCAGTCTATACTAGTACTTTCGCCCCTTCCTTTCCTCTTTGAACCACGTCCTAGATTCATGCTATACAACTTTCCCCACTACTTTCCCCCTTCCTTTCCTCTTTGAACCATGTCCTAGATTCATGCTATACAACTTTTTCCCACTACTTTCCCCCACGCCCCTTCCTTTCCTCTTGGGGCGTGGTTCGGTGGGCGACGGGACGATGGCCAAGAGGAAGGGGTCGGAGGCCCTCCCGTGCCGCCGCTGGGTGAAAGTGAACAACCGCGCCAGTAGTGGATTCCCTCCCTCACCGACGACGACAGCGTTAAGACACCTTCCCTTCCTGGCGGACGGATCCTGCCGACTCTTTGACCAGCAGTGAGGGGAGAGAGAGGCCAACGAAGTCTTGTTTAGATCTGGAGAGGGTGAGAGAGTGTGAAGAGAGCAACTACAAGCGCTGAGGCTCCAGCGTGTATATATATACTGGAGAGAGAGAGTGTGTGTGAAGCACGTAAACCCTAGAAAACAAGCGCCGAGGCTATAGCTTATACGTGATGGGGTGATTATACAGTCACTACGAGGTCGTATAGCTTCGTATCCATCCATTTTGACCAGTCAAAGAATCCTCCTGGCACAAATTATGCTCAAGTGTAGTTATCGAACCCGAGACCTCAAGTTTGATGAGCGAACGGGCTAACTAGCTACACAACCCTCACATTATGTTCAACGAGAGGAAAATAACCTTTTATACATTTCTGCATTTGTGTGACAAGCATGCCGTGTTTTTTTGTGTGTGTGGGAGTCATTGGGATTTAAATCATAATCATGTCATGTAGCTTTGGTGGTAAGGCTATCCACAGTGGTGCAGAAATAATGCAGCCTTAGTCACCTTACCTCTCTCCACATAGTACGTTGGGTCCCACCAGTCAGAGGGTGAAACAAACAAATTAATAAGAAAAATTAAAAGCGCCAGCGGTGTATCTTACCTCACACATCTCGCTACTGCTCGGGAACACTGTCCATTTGATCCCTCTGTTCGCTCACGTACTATTTTAAGTGAATCCTTATTATAACATGCACACAATTTTGTGCACTTGCATTCGACCTAAGTCAGTGTGCCACCGTATCTCGTACTTACTACTCCCTCCGTCTAGGTGTAATAAGTCATGTTAGAAGGTGCAATGGGACCAAGGTGTGTGTGTGTGTGTGTGTGTGTGCGTGTGCGTGTGTGTGTTAGAGAGAGCGACAGATCGACCTACTCCTACAGAGAGATGGTGTGTAGTGTACGATTTTAGCCGCGAGAGTCGGTGCATCCTCTTGTTTCCGGGCGTGTCCATTAGGGACAGGTGGACAGCTGCCACGCCCGCTCCTGACCAGCCTGGCCCACCGAAAGCCCCTCCAGCGCCCGCGCGCGCTTCCCGCCCGAAACGGTCACCGCCGCTCCAAAGAATCGGTGACGCAGTCATGCCCGGGCAGAGCAGACGCGACCTCTCACTAGGGCAAGAGTGATGGTTTCTTCGTCCATCCAACTTACTGGTGGGTTTATGTGATTTGATGGCTCATTGGTCTTTATTACTAAGGTGTGGTAGAACTGTTGGATGTCCCACGCTTTCGGCGAAAGGAGGTACTACTAGATTACAATTTTCTCCATTCTTACAGTGGAGGAGTGCAAGAGTAGTGAAAATACGCAAGCTCAGTGATTACATGGTCCACCTCACACTATCACCATTTTTTCTTGAAACTGTGCGACACCTAACTCTTTACATAGTACTCCCTCTGTTCCTAAATACTAGATGAGTCCCCGCGTGTTGCTGCGGAACAGCCGTATATCTCTCTGCGTAAAATTATCGATTTCATAGAACTAAAAAAACTCTATAACCGCATGACAAATTTGGTAGCCAAACTAAAAAACTCCCATCATCATTTAGATCATCCCACGCAAGGAAAAAATATCAGCCAACTCCTACTGCATAATGGGATTACATGCATGCTACCGGT
Organism: Triticum dicoccoides; assembly: GCF_002162155.2. NCBI lineage: Eukaryota > Viridiplantae > Streptophyta > Magnoliopsida > Poales > Poaceae > Triticum > Triticum dicoccoides. The sequence goes on from NC_041387.1 coordinate 646,536,203, forward strand.
GCATGCTTGCATGTAGACATGTTGATGTGATTTAAAACCCACTCACATGCATGCCACGGTATTTCTGCATGCTTGCATGTGCCTTAGTGCGGAGCCTCTCAACGTCTAGATCAGACGACTATTATGGACTGATTTAGTTCATCTAACGGCTACATTAATTTTGATGATGTGGCTCAAGGAGAGGATAGAGAATTCCTAGTAGTGGGGGCTAGCTATTACTAGTAGATAAGTCTTTGTAGAGATTCCACTAGGTGAACTACATACGGAACAAAATGAATGAATCTACACTTAAAATGCATCTATATACATCCGCATGTGGTTCATGGTGAAATCTCTACAAAGACTTATATTTAGGAACGAAGGAAGTACTAGTATAGTACGTACTGTAATTTATCAGCAAGATAAATTTGTACAATGCTATGAAGCCTCCAGCTTCTGTTACATGTATCTTGCGTCCAAGGTTACCCATTGCAACATTTCATCAAATACAAAGGAGACTAACATGCATGCTATTGCATCTCAATGATTGACATATCATAGAAAATATGTACTCCCTCTGTTCCAAAATAAGTGTCTCAACTTTATGCAAACTTCAGTACAAAGTTGTACTACAACTAAAGTTGACACTTATTTTGGAACAGAGGCAGCTAAAGAAAAAAATGATCCATGCAGTCCCTAGCCCTTGAACTGTGAACCCTAACCAGGCTTCAATTTGCTGTCAACGTTCGATCTTCCTAAGAAATGAAGTTTGCAACCTTTTGACCATTGGATCATTTTGTGCAGTTTCACCAAAATCGAGATGAGCATCCCTGTGGCAAAGAAATTGAAGAAGCGTGATTAGAATAAGATTACTGGGACTAGTTGATGAGACATAAACTCACAAAAATACAGTATGTAGAAGACAGTAGAGGTCTGTGCAGGGCAAAGAAGTAGAGAAATATCCACATGGAGTGATGTGGGCAGCTGGAGCAGTGGTGCAAGCCGGATGTAAAGGGAGTTGTACCTGAGGGATGTTGGGACGTAGCTCAACCTTGAGGAGGGCGGCGGGAGGCGGCAACTGCCCACGTCGCGGCTGTGAGCAAGGGACAAAGGCAACCTCACTGGCTTTGTGAGAGAGAATGGCGGGGCCCCTGATCGGGACGTGCCAACAGTGGGTTTTCACCATCGGCGACGGCGACCGCATCTACACTAAGCATCCACCCCTTCCCCCGATGGACGTGATCTACCGGGATGTTAGAGATGTGGCCACCGTCATTTTGTGCGAGAGAGTGTGAAGAGAGCAACCCCAGCAAGCAATTGTGTAGGCTGGCCCGTCCTGACTATGTATATAGTGGAGCGGTTTCCTTTTCTCTCCATATGAACCTATCATATTGTGTACGTGCCACTGAAGACAAAAAAATGTTATTTATAAATGACGAGGCACCTACTACTCGTTCACCTATAACCTTGTGCTTGGAATCTCCAAAATATTAACCTTGCGATTGGCTCTTCGCCTCTTCGGAAAGTCGAGCAATAATGGTAGTGCAGTATATATCGTTTTGGCTATATGAGACCGAATGAATTTCTACACGTCCACCACGTGGGCGAGGGTCGATGGGAGAGGGAGAGTGCTACATACGGAGCAAAATGAGTGAATCTACACTCTAAAATATGTCTATATACATCAGTGTTTGGAGTATGTACTAGTAGTTCATATTGAAATCTACTACAGGACATATGTATTCCAAACAATATGATATAATCTCTATAACCAAGGTAGTAGGGACGAGGATTGTATGTAGGGAGTAGTAAATTTTTCTCCTCGTCCCGCAAGCCACCGCGTGCATGGGCGAGGGAGCGGGTGTAAGGCGTACAGTACTAAGCAAGCTTCACATCATCCTGCGAGCCACCGCACCCGTGGGTGGGGGAGACGGCATACTAAGCAAGCTTCTCCTCGTTCTACGAGCTGACTGGACACATTAAAAGTACTCCAGTTTATAGAGCCTTCCCTCTAAGGTAGGTCCCACATGGTTTTCCTCTTTTTTAACATAACGCGTCAAGTCACAATTTGTTTTTTCACCCATGGTAGACGATCCTCCCTCCACCAAGTGGACAACCAGTCACGTGCCAAATTACCACGTGGGCCACCTTTTCGTACAGAATTGAGCTCCACCGTCTACCCGCGCGGGTGCGGTTGGGAAAGAGACGGGAGTACGTGCGCCGTGCATGCACCTCTTCTCTTCGTGCATGTACCCCACCTACGTTGGTGTGTGTGAGAGATACAAACCGTGTTCATGAGTGTTTTTTGTTTTGGGGTGGGGATGGGGGTTTGGTTTCGTGAATTTATTTGTGGGAATATGTGTCGATGACATCTCAAACAAAATTTTGCATGCAATGTATGTGAAATGGAGACTTATCCATATCATATATAGAGGGTCGCGCGATCCACGAGAAGAGAGGGAGGGGTCATAGATATCGGTAGAGTCGAAGAGAGGATCAAGTGGGTGGGTGCGAGATCAATGAAGAGAGCCATCGAAATTGTTTGTGTGTGCAAGTCAAAGATATAGGGCGACTGACCTACCGGAACGTCAGAGGGCACAGGTCAAGTTTGTGTGTGGCAGGGAGACATGACTAGAGCGCTCGATGTATCCGTGTGTGGGGGGGGAGGAGGGTGGGGGGAGGGGTAGGAAGAGCCCTAACTATAGAGGTAGAACGACTCGTTTATGTGTTGAGAAGGAGAGACCCAGCTATGTCTTGAGGGAGATAGGCCGACATCCATACATAACTGAAGGACGGGAAAAATGATGGGACAGAGAGAGAGGAGAGAGAGAGGGAGGGAGAGGGGTAGGGTGCTGGATGGGTGATGGAGTAGTTTCTCGAAGATGGTGGGAGAGGCCTACTAGAAAAACTGAGGGTGGAACTGCAATGCTATCAATAAGAGTGGGGATGTGTTTCTGTGTGTGCATGTGCGTGATAGATCTGTTGGGACGCATCGATGGATGATGAAGGGGAGCCATGTGTTTGATAATCAAACCTAACTAGATCGGTAGATCAATTGTTGTTTGTCGGAGGAAGAGAGACATAACTAATGAGGTAGATCGATCGACGCGTGGGTAAAACGAGTTATAAGGACCTAGCTAGCTATATGCATAGCGGGAGATCGGTCGGTGCACGTCCATTTGTTAGAGGCAAATAAGTCCCGGCGAGACGGATAGATAGAGAGAATAGAGCTAGGAGGTGGTGCGAGAGGCCCAGCTACTAGCTAGATAGGGGGAGGAGTGTGCGGTAGTGAGATTGATGAAAAGAGGGGTGAGAGTTTACACGTGTGTGTGACCGTATGAGAGACACGAGGCAAGGACACATAAAGGAGGAGATTGAAGGTGCGTGTGTATGTTGTAGGCAGGCATCGCTGGAGAGGTTTATCGATCGATGTGTGTCGGAAAGGAGTTGTGGAGACTCTAGGAGAATGACCTAAATAAAAAAATGAATGTGCCCGATGGATAGAATGCCGAGGGGGAGGGAGGGCGAGGAGGGCGTGTGTATGCATGAGAGAAAGTTAGTGGTAGCTACAAAGGTTAGAGGATTGTGTGGGTGTAAGAGGCTAACAAAGATCATAATTTGATATGAAAGTGGATTCATATATTTGAATAGGAGATCATAGTGTTTTAAACATATGCACGCATGAATATAGCGGTGATACGCGTGATGTGCACATGTTATACCATAATGTGATAATTCATGGCGTTTGCAACTCACAGCTAAATGTCGAACAATCTAAACCATACTATACATCAAACTATCTCACATTTTATTTGACTTTGTGATAATGTATGGCGTTTGCAGCTTACAACTTAATATCGAACAAACTAAACAATACAATATATCGAACATTCTCACATTTTATCTGAATTTGTGGTAGTGTGTGGTGTTTGCAACTCACATCTAAATACTTGTAGGCGTGGGGGTGGGGCACCATACATAATGTGATAAACACATTATACACATGAGACATGGTTTCGATTATGAAGATCTAGCTAGAGCTAGAAATGTAATGTGATTTGAAATCAACATAAAGTGGATTCAAAAAATCGAGTTTGAGTTCATATAGTACACATAGTTCATATGTAACTAAGGACTAATCATGTGGTGTGTTGTGAAGATAATACACAAATGATGGTTTAACTTGACAATAATGATGATTGTAGATCTTATTAAAACAGAGAAACGAATTCAAATGCTTTGACTTCACAACAATCATTACTGTAGATATTATTCAAATAGAGAAACAGATTCAAATTTAGTTCATATTGAAGCGGTAGTATATACGTTTGGAATGCACTAAAACGTTCATTTGAGTAGTAGGTTGCATGCATTATACACGTAGCGAAATATTTTAATTGAACATAACATGAATTCAAAGTTTTGAATGACATTTGTAGTGCGAATTAATTTGGTACAGTACATGTTAGGCTTGTCCGGAAATTTCAACCCGCGCCTTGTTAGCCCGAAATATTTAAGATATATCTTTGTCTCGTTGTGCTCCGACAACTCCCTCCATCTCAACCCGCGCCTTGCTATTCCGAAATTACAATGCGCACACAAACTCCCACCTCCTCTGAAATCCCGACACGCAAAATGCCCGGGGTACCCCTGAACCGAAAGAACTGCCTCAAATCGGTGGGGGTACTTTCGTAACTTACTCCACATTTCGGACAAGCGCGTCTTCCCCACTCCCATCCCATCTGCCCATCCATTCATACACCGAGGCCGCGAAAACCCAGCACGAAGCCCCACACCCTCCGTGCGCCACCCAGTCGGAGGCTCTTCCCTGACGATGTCGTCCACAGCAACACCTCGACGTCCCTCATCCACCGTACCGGATGAGGATCTATCGTCGATCTCATTGTCACGCCGGTTCAGCCACCCCGTCCTCCACCTCCAAGGAGCTGCCCTGATGTTCCCCTCGTCTTTTGTGCCACCTCCATTCCCACACCGCCATCTTCACCTGCACCACAGGAAGAGCATCATCATCACCGTTTCCTCGGATGAAGCTGTGGCCTAATCGGCGCCACCAAAGAGGTTGTACACTAATCACCGCATTTTCTTCTTGATTCGATCTCACGATGCTGCCGGCGCTCGGTCCCGAGCCGACACAGCGCGGCTCCATCCACGGCGGCGTCGCCGGCCACTTCCTGCATGGTGTCGCTCCCTCGGCGGCGACGTACACATCAATAGGAGCTGCTGCTGCTTTAGCTCTCGCTCGCGCTGCTGCTCTGCTCTTGCTCTCGGTCCCCTGCCAAGTCTGCTCTTGCTCGCGCTGTTGCTCTCTCTCTTGCTCTTGCTTGTGATGCTGCTCCGATTTAGATCCACTTCAGTCGGCTGAATCGAATTTTGGGTCAGTCGATTTTCAAGGAGTGGGGGGCTCGCCGGGGTGAAGGAAGAACCAGCCGCAGTGGGGAGGGGGGCTCGCCGGAGAGGTACCCCACTATCTATCTTAGGGTTCAGGGTGGGGGCGGTGGTCGCCGGCGGT
>NC_041387.1:646542263-646603312 GCF_002162155.2 Triticum dicoccoides
CGGCGGCGGACCAACGGTGGGGAGTGTTTTCAGGGCGGGCGGGGCGACGCACCTCCGGCCGCGGGCGGCGGGGGGCTGCTGTTTGGCCGGTGGTGGCTGGCGGCTCAGGGGGGTGGAGGTTGAAGATGAACTGCATGCCCTTGATTTCGTATCTAATGGCTGCAAAATCGACTGACCGGAGATGAAAAAGTTAGTCAACTGACGTGTAGCCTCACCTTGCTAGTGCATTCAGTTTCAACAGTAAAATTCAGTTTCAACAGGAAAATTCAGTTTCGACAGTTAAGTTCAGTTTCAACAGTTAAATTTAGTTTCGACGGTTAAGTTCAGAGATGAGCGGCTGATGTATTTTACATCTAGCACTTTGTGGTTATGTATTTTACATCATGTATTGGAGATGCTATTAGAATTTCACTCAGGTTAACGTTGTCTCTCTTGTCCTACTTCAGCCTGGGCGTCGTACAACTCACCGGAGCTGCTCCAACGACGAAACCCTCCATCACAGCGGAGCAGTACCTTAGGGTCCATATCTAGACGCCTAAGATCTTCTTCCCCTCCTCCGACAGCCAAGTCAGCCGGAGCATCCTCACCGGCCAACCCAATCACGCTGAGATCACATGGCTTCGCCAAAGAGGTTGTACACTTGTTGCATCTCTTTTTTACTTTACATGTTATATATATTGTCCACTGAGCACACGTAGTAACGGGAAATATGATTATTTTATCCTATTATATGACAAGCAGTGAGGTACCAGGCAACTTAGCTATCCGTGATGGACTCTCTTGAACGCCATCATTATTTATCTCTGCACATTTGAGCTATGCATTTGTAGATGGACCTGGGAGTTGAGCTAGTAGGGCAGTGGCCTGGGTCCAAAGTAATAGAAGTATCACAAAAACATTTTTTAGTGTGGGATTTTCCTTGCTCAAGCCTGCCTACTAGAATCGCCAGTGCTTGAAAGGAAAAGTGAATGAAAAACATAGGAATTGGAAAGTTTCCTATGGTACTACTATTAATGAATTTGGTTCAAAGGAATAAAGCGAAGGAAAACTTTAGGATTTGTTCCTTTAGTGTCTCCTTCAAAGGCAAAACGTAGGAATTTTAATTTTCACCTGTCCTCCTTTTCAAATTCCTATTCATGAAGCACAAGACTAAGAGATAGTAGCATAATAGCATTATAACCGTACATTTTCTTGTGGTTTGACTTAATCTCACCATGCTTCTTTGCATCCTGTGATCTTCCAATTGTTGTGAATCAAACACCCAGATTGGCAGAAATCTTGTGTTTTTAAATTCTCTGTTTTGCACGTGCATTCCTATCCTATTCCTGTCTATTTCCTATCCCTGCATTGTTGGAATCCTCCAATTTAAACGAGCCCTTACAGAATTACTTATCTTACAGATAGTTGTCAAATAAAACCTAGCATGGTTTGTCCCACTCCTGCTGCGTCGTCGTCCACCCCAGCTCAGCTGCTCCAATGACAGAAGGGTCCAGTACACCAGGGATCCAGCCTCCAGACTGTCTTTCGCCGCCTCAGATCTTCTTCCCCGCTGCCGGCAGCCATGAAAACTACATTACCATCATCAACAGAGCAGATGACCTCGAGGACTACACGGGTCCGCAAGAGAGGTCGCACTCTTTCGTGTCTGCTTACATTATGCATCGCTTAATATTACATGCTACTTTATCGTCCTGTTCACCAATTAGACTCTGAGTCAGATTCAAACTAATGGTCAAACTTGAGTTTTTAAATGTATTTGGGGAACATATCGGGGCCGCAATCAATAGTATCTATCTACTATCTGGTTAATCTCTGGTGTCTACTATGAGTTTCATGTTGGTTGGGAAACAAACAGTAAAGGAGCCATTATCTGTATTTTTTACTTGAAGCCATTATCTGCCTGCTATTATTGGTTTTGGGTCTATCCACAGGTTGCTACCATCACTCTGGATTTGTGCATGCAGTCCTTACATAATCTCACTATGTTTTATTCATATGCATGACAATTATTATAAACAATGCAACTGAACATGTACAGCAAAAGAGACGAGCCTTGTGTGGCAATAAAATTTGAAGCACACGTTGCTCCATGGTAGGCACAAAGGAAGCCCCGCTCCACGCATTTTGGATTGTAATCGAGAGGAAGATATCTGTTCTAAGGGGGATTCAGAAGGAGAAGACAACTCCTATTTACCCCCTGAGGTCTTCGCTCTAACTTGGCATGCTGATGTTGGTTATATCATGCATACAGTGCCTTGCATTGCTTACTTTATACATCAAATATGTCATCTGCTTAGTTAAGACATTCTTTGTGCGAATGCCATATGTTTAGTTCATTCATCGTTTATGTGAATTATGCAACGCCATCTTGTTTAGCCAGGCATCATATATGTGAATTTTGCAATGCCATCCTTCTTAGCCAGTCATCTTATATGTAAATTATATCAGGCCATCCTTTTTTTCATTACATATTACATTTGTCAACAATGTTAGTACATTCAACTTCTCTTTGTGTGCATCAGCCATTTGACACAGTGATGGCAAATTCTGGAGTGAAAACAAGGTCTTCAGAGCAGACTATGCTATCTGACGAAGCGCATATCTCGCTGGTTACAGATAGCTCCTCAGAGGAGGATTCAGAGACAGATGACCAGTCCTATTCCCCCCCAAGGTGTATGCTCTTACTTGGCAGGGTTATGTTGCTCATATCATGCGTATGGTATCTCGCATTGCTATGTCATTTGATTAGTTTAGACATGCTTTGTGTGAATGCCACCTATTCAGTGTCTAATTACCATATATGTGAATTATGCATTGCCATCTTGTTGCAAGACATTATATATGTGAATTATGCAATGCTATCTTGTTGCAAAGGCATTATATATGTGAATTATGCAATGCCATGCTGTTTAGCCAATCATCATGTATGTGAATTATATCATGCTATCATTTTTTTGTATTACGTGTTCCATTTGTCGACAACGTTTGTATATTCAACTACTCTTCCTGTGCATCAGCCATTTGAAGCGGTGATGGAAGTATCTGGAGTGAAAACAAGGTATTCAGAGCAGACAATGCTACCTGCTGAAGCAGACATCTTGCTGGTTACGTAGAGCTCCTCAGAGGAGGATTCAGAGACTGATGACCAGTCCTATTTCCCCCCTGAGGTCTATGCTCAAACTTGGCAGGGTTATATTACCCATGTTATGCATGTTGTCTTGCATTGCTTAGTTTTTACATCATATATGGATTTCCATCTGCTTACTTGCTTACTATATAAATCATATATTTGAATTATATCGTGCCATCATGTTTACATAGTACATACGCATCATCTATCTGAATTATGGCATGGCAACCCATTTAATAAAGACATCATATAGTTATATCATCTCATCCTGTTTAGTGGTTACAGTCATCATATTTTGAATTATGGCATTCTATCCGTGAATGTATGTGAATTATGGCATGCCAACCTATTTAATAAACACATTATATAGTTATATCATGTCATCCTATTTACATAGTCATCAAATTTAGAACTATGTCTTTCCATCTTTTTTAGTTATCCATCATATATGTGAAATTGTGTCATGCAATCATGTTAGGTTAGACAACATAAATGTGAATTATTTCATGCCCTCTTTTATTCCCCACTATCCATTGCACCTGTCTATCATGCAATGTCTATACTTTCAATTACTTTTCTTATTTATCAGCCATTTGAATTGGAGAGGGTGATGGCAGTATCTAAGGGAGTAACAACACGGTCTTTAGAAAAGATAGTGCTACCAGTTGATGCAGATAGAACCACGGTTGTACTTGCCCAAGGACCAGATCCACCACACATAACCCAGACTCTCGCAGATTTTACCCCTACCTAGTTGGATAGAGAACCAGCTACACCCCTTCTAACCCCAACCCCGGCAGATAGTAACCCAGTTCCACTTGACACAGCACCGTCTCCACTACAGAGCACCCAAACACGAGCAGTTAGTAAGGGAACTGCAGTGCCCAAAGCACGAGGACCACCACTCTGAATCCCAACTCAATGCTTAAAGGAGAAGAAGATTTGTTCTCAGGCCAGGTTCTATAGCTATGGTGCATACTCCTTTGCCCTTGCATTACTATATTTACTCATACCAACTATTTTCAAATTTGAAGGATGGAATTGAAACTCCAATGGCACAACAGGTATGTTTTAAACCTGTTTCTTTAACTGGTTTGCTGTTGTAACCTGCTCTATGTTGATTTCAGTTTCAATTGAATAAACAGTTGTGTTCTCATGTCATGCACATTACAAGTGTTGTTATTGCTCTATAGTTTCCCACACTTATATTCTGTCTATTCTGCTTTGTCCTGAAGAAATATTATTTGAACTGTGTCTCTATCTTGATTTGGCAACAAAAACTACAATGATATAGACCATAAAGTGACCATGGTACATAGATATATGTTTGTTTCATGCTGCTATCCTGTCCACTTTACTACTGAACTCATTTACCAAAATGAGTTTCATATACAACATGGTAAACCTGTGATGTGTTTGCTTGTTTCTCTTTTAGAATGCAGACAAAATATTGGAGAACAGTACCGCGTTATGCAATGGTAAAGGAAGTTATGCAGATAAGGTTCAAGATAGTGAGACATCCCTGTTGGTCTCCAAGAAAGCTGATAAAAACTATCTTGACGATAGTGAGAGAACCCAAAAGTCTTGTCTTGATGTAGTGTTTGAGTTACTGGCCACTACTGCTGGCACAAGCTCTTCGAACTTGTTGCCTGAATCAGTTCGTCTTCTTGAGTCTCAACTTCAAGTTGAAAGACATCGATCAGATGTGCTGCGACAGGAAGCTGGAGGACTAAGGAAGTCCCTGCAGAATTCAGATGCATACTTCCTGGTGCAACAGCAAGCGCTGGAGGATTTAAGCGCCAAACAAGATAAAGTTAATAAGCTTGCTAAGCATCTTGCCAGCATTATGGGTACCCAGGATATTGTTTCTTGAGATCTTCTGAAGTGGTTTCAGTTCTGGATTTGTTTTGTTGTGGCGTTTATTTGCGCTGGTCGCCAAATTTGACAACCAGTGTATATGATATGCTGCTTTGTTCCCTATATTTGCACTGGTGGCGAACTTTGATGCCTAGTGGATGTAATATGTGTAATAGCCGTGATAGCCTAGCGTTAGTTGCTTGCTTATTTATTTCCTTGTGTTCTTGTTTATTTGTTTGCTTGTAGTCAGTGTAGTTCTTTTTCCGTGGTTTGATAGTGGCCGCAATAACCTATTTTTTAAAACTAGGCCACAATAACCATGGGCTACATATTTACTATAGTGACACTAGGCCTACTACCGGCCGAAGAAACAATGGCCCTTGTACGGGCCATAGAAACAATGGGCCTTCTACAGGCCGTAGAAACAATGGGCTTTCTACGGCCCGTATCATAAATGGGCCTTATATGGGCTATAGGATCGATTGGCCAAACATGGGCCAATAACAGACCGCATTATGACCGTAAACGGGCTAGATTTGGAATCGTCCGTTCATGGGCCGAGCATAACGGGTCATCATTAATAGGCCATATTTGATGACGCTATGAAAATGGCCCAACGTATTAACGGGCCACAAATGGGCCGACTGTAACAATGGGCTGAATTTGGCCCACAAGCATAAAATGACAGTAACGGGCCGTAAGTAACCGTATGCTGGAAATGAGCCCAAGAATAAATGGGCCCTGAGAAGGCCGAAAGATAACATGGGCTGCAAATGGCCCAATGGAATAATGGGCAGTTTGTCGGTGTTCTGGGAACGGGGGTCCCTAGACTTGCCTGCCTGCGGCCTGCGGCGTGGCTCAAGGAGTGGCCCAGCACGGCCCGTCTTCATCAACTCAAGCTCAAGACTCTCGCGAGGGGCCAAGCCTCGCAGGGCGGACGACGCAAGGCTTCCTCAGGAACGGCCCCACCAGGCAGGCTCGCGAGGAGGCGGAGAGATCAAGGCAGGGGTACCTCACGAGGTGCTCGTGACGTAAGCCATGACGATCGAGACCAGGCGGGCGCCGGCCTGCGCAGTGTCCTTGTTCCCTCCTTGGTGCAAAGGGGGCAAGCGCAGGCGCGGAGTACCGAGGCATCAGGCAAAGGTTACCATTTCGGTGCAACAAGACCATGACCAGCAGAGCGGCAGGACGGAGGTGACCATGGAGCCCAAGACGGCGTCATCGCCAGTGCCTTTGGCAGCCGAAGACCAACTTTAGTCAGGATAACTTGTACTAGATGTTCCCCTTCAAAATGGTCGTTGTTGGCTCCCTTCCCGCTCAATATTTGGGGAAAGGACCACGGCCTCTATATATAGGGATAGCCACCACAGTAGAGTGAGGGGCAGAGTTCTCATCAGATCTCAGAGAGTTCCCATCAGATCCAGAGGCAATCGAACTCACCCAACTAGTTCACCACACCAGCCCAAGAACACCTCTCGCGAGGCTGTTCTTCCCTGTACTATTCATCATCAGCCCCTGAGGCAATCCACCACACCACAGACTGGATTAGGGTATTACACCACAACGGTAGCCCGAACCAGTATAAACATTGTGTCCCTTGTGTTGCTCATCATGTAGCTGAGATTCGCAGCGAGGCGTTGGGACGTGGACCGGTAGGGGGAACATCTTCGCGCGCACCCCAGAGTTGAAATCTTAAGGGTTTTGCCGGAACCCGATATCCGACATTTGGCGCGCCACATAGGGGTGTGCCGGAATCTTTCTTACGCCGTCCCGCGTTCGACCGTTTGTCGCATACATGGCAGACGCTTGCCGAGCTCGCGCCGAGCGTCGGGCTACTCTCACCGCCCGCGTCGCCCAGACGACTCCCGTAGGTGGACCTCCCCGTCGTTCTCCAGCGCCTGCCGCCAATGCCGCCACCGGCCCGACGGGGAACGAGCAACAGGCGTCGTCGCTGCATCCCTCGGTGCAGCGGGAAGGCCGCACCGCCACTCCGTCGCTGACTCCAGCTGGTTCGCCGTCGCATGCTCGTCGCGCTCCCACGGACGCGCATGCCACATTGCTCCTGGCACGCGAGCTCCTGCACTATCGCCCCGTCGACGACCTCTATGAGGAGTGGCTCGCTCGCATCACCGAGCTCGTCAGTGCCGCAGGAGGCTCTCCTGCACCGTCCCTCTCGCTGCCTCGCCCTCCTTCCTACGTGGGCGACGCTGCTCAGGAGGTGCCGTCGCCACCTCCTCCCCAAGAAAGTGACCTGGCTCCAAGGCGCACGGCCCCTGGACGAGACCCACCGCATCAAGCGCCCGCGCGACAAGAAAGGAGCTGCCAAGAAATCGCTTGTCCCCAAGTAGGTGCTCGCATGCTCCCTGCTTTGGCACGTCATGACCGCATCCCTGCGCCAGCACGTCAAGGCCCCGCGCTACCCCTGGCGGCGGCACGTGGGAATCCCCATGAGCAAGCCCCGCGTCTGCAAAGGGCTCTGGTAGCCACCGCATGCTGCCGCGCCTTCACCACAGAGCTGAGCAGTGTCGCCTACCGGGAAAGTTCAAGCCGGATCTGCCTTCTCGCTACGACGGCACTGCCGACCCCGCGGAGTTCCTGCAGCTCTACCAGCTGGGCATTGAAGCGGCCAACGGAGACGAAAAGGTCATGGCAAATTGGTTTCCCATGGCGCTCAAAGATGGTGCCCGCACCTGGCTCCTGAACCTGCCTCCCGACACGATCTCCTCTTGGGACGAGATGTGCACCCGCTTCATCGCCAACTTCCAGGGCACTCGCGACCGTCCTCCAGTCATGAGTGACCTGCGCTGCATCAAGCAGCAGCCTGGAGAGACCTTGCAAAAGTACATCCAGCGCTTCAACAACTCTCGCCTCAAGATTCCCAAGCTGACCGAGGAGGCCATCATCTCGGAATTCTCTGACGGTGTCCCCGACGTCAAGATCAAGGAGGAGCTGGCAATCCACGAGGATCTAAGCACCTCTCTGGAGCTGTTCAACCTGGCGACCAAGTGCGCAAGGGCTGAGGAGGGGCGCCTCTCCCTTCTCGAGCTCCCAGTTGCAGACCCAGAAGAGAAGAAAGCCAAGGCCAAGGACATGAAGCGTAAAGGAGCAGCCGTGCTCGAAGTAGAGCCAGACACAAAGTGCGGCAGGGACCATCCGGAGTCGTCCAAGGGAAGCCGGTACTACGTGTACCATGATCTCCACACTCACAACTCAAATGAATGCCAAGAGCTCAGGGCCGTGCAAGAAGGACGTATTGGTCGATGCCCCGAGCGCAACGATCGGGCCTACAGCCGAGGAGGAGGAAGAGGTGGAGGACGATGGGATGACCGAGGCCCTCGCCAAGGGTGGCGTGACCGACCTCGCGAGGACCGCTGGCAGGACCAACCTCGCAAGGGGGCTTGGAGGGATCAGCCTCGCGAGGATCGCCCGTAGGGCAACGCAGGCCTTCCTCCTCTGCCACCACCACCAAGAAGGAATGACGACCATCATCAGGACGAGGGGGCTGGGGGCTTCCAGGAGCCGCGTGCTATCGCTTGCATCCTGGGCGGTGCCCAGGCCCCAGCCTCTTAGCGCATTTTCAAGCAGTTTGCCCGCGAGGTGAATGCAGTCCTCCCCAAGCTCGAGGCCGTGCGCCCTCTCAGGTGGCCCACGTGCGCCACCATGTTCAGCTCAGCGGACCAGCTCAAGTGTGCGGCTATAGCTAGCGTCCTCTCAATGCTTTGTTCCCCGGTCATCAGCAACGTGAAAGTCACTAGGACCCTCATCGATGGTGGCGCAGGGCTCAATGTTCTATCCGTCGAGAGTTCAATAATCTCCAAGTGCCATATGATCAGCTTCAACCAACCAAGCCTTTCTCAGGAGTCAATGACGGTTCCACCACTCCGATAGGGCAGGTTCACCTCCCTGTCACCTTCGGGCAGCACAAGAACTACAGTACCGGGCTCATCGACTTTGACGTTGCCCACATTCGCCTGCCATACAATGCCATCCTCGGGTATCCAGCCCTGGCCAAGTTCATGGCAGTGACTCACCATGGCTACAATGTCCTCAAGATGTCGGGAAGCGGCGGAGTCATGAGAGTCCCCTGTGAAGAGAGAGATGCGGTGTGCTCTCTCAAGCATGCCTTCCAAGCTGAATCAGTTGAGGACCCAGACAGCAAGAGTGGGAACCTTCCTGGGGCAGTTCCTAAGAAGAAGAAGACATCGCCCAGCTCAAGGCCTCTGGAGGCAGGCGCCTCCGGAGGAGCCGCGTCAGGATCTGCGCCCGTGCAAGGGCGCCACCCTCCATCGCATAGGAAGGCGCGCCCAGTGCCCTCCTCGGGCAAGGCTCGGGGGCTCTCTCCTGGAGGGCCTCAGACCTTGCTAAGGTCACGAGGGAGGCGCTCGGGCACCACTTGGAGGCATGCTTTTGTGGCACGTTTGCCTCAGGAAGGCATGGGGAAAGGAGGGCCCAACCCTTAGGAGTTCATCACCAAGGTAACCCAGGAGCTGCAGCAATCAAGAGTCACGCGCGCTAACCGCCGCCTACCCGGCGTAGCACCACATCCAGGCAAGGATGGCGGGCTGCGCGTCTGCATCGACTACCCCAAGCTCAACCGAGTCACGTCTCAGGAGCGTTTCTGGCCTTCGCGCGTGGGACACTGCGATGGTCCACCACACAGCTACGTTTGCATGCCTTTCGGCCCGCCAAACGCGGCTGCTGCTCACAAACGTCTTATGCGGAGAATTCTGGAAGCACAGGAGGCCAGGTCCCACGCATTCCTGGCGGAGATGGAGATGGACCTTGAGGAGCCGCCTGGACCCCCAGAGCCTCCCGAGGCTCAGGGCTCCGATGGCTCATGAGGATCGGCTTCTTCACCACGCATCATCAGCTACGTCAACACCCGCTCTGCAATGGTTTCAGGTGACATCTTTTGAGTTTCATTTCAGCTAGGAGCGCCCCCAGGGCTGCATTATTCCCAGGTCGCGTGGGCCAGTCCCTGCGGCATGTATCTCTTTTGCTTATGTCTTTAGTTTACCTTGCTGGGGGCGCCCCTCGGGCTGCATCATCCCCAAGCCGCTCAGGCCTGACCCAATGGCATGTATCTTTCCCGCATCTATCTAAGTTGATTTTCCTTCATGCTTAACCCGCCTGTTATTACCATCTCCCGCCCCTGCGTCCCCTTTTTCTCCCTCATGCAAATTGCTTGCACGTTAAAAGGAGGGCGCCTGAGCATCGTGACTTAGGGGCTCTTACTGCCTCTCCAGCCCTCACCCCATGGCCTTGTCCATGGCACCACGACCTGGCATACCAGCGGCGGCTGAGCTTGCTCGAGGGCCGGGACCTGAGGACGTAGAGCATTTGCATCTAACCACCTTGCAGGAACACTCGGCCACCCAAGGCTCAAGATCAGGCGCAACCCGCCTTGAGGTAGGGCCTCGTGAGTCCTGCGCTGGCTCACAGGTGCACAAATACACCTCATCTAGCCATACCGTGCCAACCACGTGTCAGGGCGGGGCTGTACACGCCCCGGGGGCTCCTCCCGGAGGGGGGACCCCCTCCCACGTACCAATGGAAGCACCATGCTCCGTGCTGGCTGACGACACCGCCGAGGAGTGGCTATGCCCGTACACATACGGAAGCGCTACGCTCCGCGCTGGTGATAAACAACTGAGGGCAGCCCATGGCTGTATCAACCTCAGAGAGCCCGGAGCTCAGTGTCTGGCCTCATCGCAACGCCTTCCCTCGGGAGCACCACGCGAGGGGGCTGGACACGGGGGTTGCACCCGGGCTACGCCCGAGCACATGCCACCCAGCCAGGTCCCTCGGACCTGGTTGTCGCGCGCCTCTCCCCGAGCGGAGCCAACGTATGAAGTCCATTTGAGCGTCAAGGGGGACTCCTGAGCATCGCGACTTAGGACCCTAACTGGTCACGTAGCCCCTCACTCCTTAGTTCCGAAAGGCTAACGGCGGTTGAGGTATTCGCGGGGCCAGGCCCTGCCGACGTAGAATGATAGATCTACTCCTACACCCCCTCCCTATTTGTTGTTTTCGCGTCAAGGGGGACTCCTGAGCATCGCGACTCAAGAGCCTAACTTGCCACGTAGCCCCTCACTCCTTGGTTCCGTCCTGGTGATCCGGTCGGCGCTAACGGCGGCTGAGGTATGCGCGGGGCCGGGCCCTGCCGACGTAGAACACAAAGCAAATAGGAAGGAAACCGCAAAATCTCGGAAATTCAGAAGCAAATATTATAAACCATAAATTGTCCTCATGATAACAAACACAAGTTTAAACGCCTCCACGAGGCACGATGCATGTTGCAGGAGTTGAAACAGGAAAAGAAGCCGCGGAGAGATCACCCTTGAGCAGCGCCGTCATTCACCGGGAGCCCCGCCTCCGTGTGGAGATGCGCTTGTCAGCTCCACCTCCCAAAGCCGCGGAACCAGCAACACCTGCCTTGGGAGGAGTGGCGAAGGCGCGGAACTTCGCCGGCAAGGCCTCCGCTCGGCCCTTCACGGCCTCAGCAGCAGTGGTGGAGCGCTCGGCGTCCACAGGCTCCAGCAGATCGTCAAGGTTGGCGTCGGGGTTGCGAAGGTAGACGTGGCTGAGGATCTGCGTCAGTGCCGCAAAAGAAAGGACGCGGGCTTCAACCTCGGCCATGGGGCCGATGCCGGTCACGACCTCCTCAAGCGCCTCGACCAGGAAGGGAAGCAGCTTGGCAGGGCCATCAGTGGCTCTGGCCAGCGGCTTCTCCAGACCATCATCGTAAAGCGACTTCAACGCCCTGCGGGGTCTCTCCTCATAATCCACGTGGTCCTCAGCCAAGACTTTCGCCTTGGTGTCTAGCTTAGTCCTCTCTGCCTTCAGCTTATGCTCCAGCGTCTTCGGTCGGCTGCGATCAGCGAACAGCTCCGCATCACGATCCCAGATGGCGGCCTCCCGAACCTTCATATCCTCCTCCTTCGACTGGCGGTCGCCAACCTCTTTGGCGAGCCTGTCGCGCATATCCTACAACTCATGCTCCAGCGCCTAGCAATGTTCCTAGATGATCAAAGCATCCTTCCGCGCGGCGTCACGAGCGGCTATGGACTGGGCGGCGGGTTGCTTCTCCTCCTCAGAAGCCTCCACAGCCTGGCTCAGTGCCGCTCGGACGGAGGAGTGAGAGCGGGCCCAGCCAGAGATCAGCTCCAGGCGCCCGGCCACCAGGCGGGGGTTGGCGCCCTGGAGATCCTGTCGCGGCCGACCCAAGTCAGCAGCAACATGGTCCAAGGAGGCGGAGGAGGCAGAGGAGTCAGGAACCAGAGGAGCAGGAGGAGCAGACGGCAGCGTAATCACAGCCTAGGAGGCCGGGACTTCCTGAGCCTTGGCAAACTCGGCAACAGCACCAAGCGCAGGCGCCTCGAGAGTCAGCGGGGCCATGGGGGCTGGCATCACGCCACATCGCTCCCCTGGCTTCGTGAGGACGACCGGCCAGGGGATGCGCGAGCTCCACTGCCTTCCCTTTCCACGGGCGAAGGCGCGGCCATGATAGATGGGCTTGCCCCAAGCAAAGCCACCGTGTCCCCTTCAACCTCTTCACTGCAGGCGGCAGCTTACCCAGACAATGGAGGATGTCAAGCCCTGATGATGAAAACAAGAGCAAAGCGGAGCTCGAGTACTTGCAGGTCGATCGCGGTGTGCTCCGGCGGCCTCCTGCCAAGCTTAAAGCCTGTGAGCCTCTTGCGGGGCGCAGCCTCGGGAGGTCCGGAGGCAGAGGAGGGCGCACTAGAAGGCCTAGAGCTGGCTGCGAGCAGTGCCAGGGCTGGAGTAGCCCCTCGAGAGATCAGCACCGACCTGTCCTTCTTCGGGAACATAGGCGGGTCCTCCCCTCCTCGCCTGGCGTCGGCCTCATTATTGTCCTGCAGGTTGCGTAGGATGTTGACCCTGCGCCAAGGGGAATTCTCCCCCGTCCCCTCAGTGGTCTCCTTCGAGTCGTGCTCCTCTTCCTCCTCATCTTCCTCCTCTCATTCGCCGGAATCATCGGAGGACAACTCCACCGGTGCCACCGCCTCCTGGCCCTCAGGAGGCACCACCGGGCACAAGGCCGCTCCCATTAAAGGTGGGCATGTCGCCCACCACCTGTTGCCAGTCATCACGAAGAAACAAGGGGGTAGGAGCACCCTCCAGGCTTGCCATGTCCTCTCCGACCAGGAAGCGGAGAGCCGAGGCCAGATCTTCATCAGCCAGGGCCTCCGAGCTCAGGGGGGGATTGCTGTCTGCATCTCCAAGCCTCCACAACGGGCGCGAATGCTCCTGGAGAGGAGCCACCCGATGCGCCAGGAACTCCCTCAGGAGCGTGGCCCCGGTCAACCTCGCTGCCTTCATGTTTCTCGTCCTCAGGTCGGCGTTCATCTTCTCCAGCACGAGCTTCGCCCGCCGGTCGTCAAGTTTTGCACGCGACCACGCCTCGTTAGCCTGGGGCTTCCCTATGGGCAGCGCCAGCCTAGAATTCATGCATCCAGCATCCAACATGACCCACTTGCTCCGAAAGCCATCGGCCCTCTTCCCGACCTTCGAGATCGCGTTGGCTTTGGAGTACGAAACAAAGCCGATGCACGCAGAGGCATGCGCGCCGGTGACTCGGAGGAAGAAGAAGTGGCGTAGCAAGGCCATGGAAGGCATCACACCGACATGCGCCTCGCAATAGTACGCGAAAATCGACAGAAGGAGAACAGAGTTGGGATGGAGATGCAGAGCCTGCAGCTTGTAATGGCGAAGGACATCATAGAAGAACTCGGA
This sequence comes from Triticum dicoccoides, assembly GCF_002162155.2. Lineage (NCBI taxonomy): Eukaryota > Viridiplantae > Streptophyta > Magnoliopsida > Poales > Poaceae > Triticum > Triticum dicoccoides. Next base: position 646,556,008 of record NC_041387.1, read on the forward strand.
AAAAGGAGGCACCTGGCCGGCGATGCCAACGCTAATGAAGAAGGGATAGAAGGTGCTCCCCTTGTCTCCGTCTGGGCGGAGCCGGCTCGGAGCGCAGCCTCCCCCATCTCACTGCCTTGCACCCCCGTCATCAGGCGTGTGAGGGCGAGATTCTTCGCCGTCATGTTGGGGGGATCCACAACCGGCGAGTACCAGGCTGATGGAGCCTCTGTCGCAGTCTTGTAGGGCGCCATTGCTCACTGGGGGAGAAAAGATGAGGAGGATCTGGGGATTTCAGAAGCAGGAGAACAAGAAAGGGGATCTAGAGCAAGGCGAATGAGAGCAATGAAGGTAAGCCTAAACCAGGCCAGCCTTTTTGTTTGTCGGGCAGTTACCAAGGCAGCATGGGGAAGCGGAGACGCCTGATGTCTACTACACAACCTTCTTCTTGTAGACGTTGTTGGGCCTGCAAGTGCACAGGTTTGTAGGACAGTAGCAAATTTCCCTCAAGTGGATGACCTAAGGTTTATCAATCCGTGGGAGGCATAGGATGAAGATGGTCTCTCTCAAACAACCCTGCAACCAAATAGCAAAGAGTCTCTTGTGTCCCCAACACACCCAATACAATGGCAAATTGTATAGGTGCACTAGTTCGGCGAAGAGATGGTGATACAAGTGCAATATGGATGGTAGACAAAGGTATTTGTAATCTGAAATTATAAAAACAGCAAGATAACACGTGGTAAATGTGAGCGTAAACGGTATTGCAATGATAGGAAACAGGGCCTAGGGTTCATACTTTCACTAGTAAACAGGGCCTAGGGTTCATACTTTCACTAGTGCGAGTTCTCTCAACAATAATAACATAGATAGATCATATAACAATCCCTCAACATGCAACAAAGAGTCACTCCAAAGACACTAATAGCAGAGTACAGACGAAGAGATTATGGTAGGGTACGAAACCACCTCAAAGCTATTCTTTCGGATCAATCTATTCAAGAGTTCATACTAGAATAACACCTTAAGACACAAATCAACCAAAACCCTAAAGTCACCTAGATACTCCATTGTCACCTCAAGTATCCGTGGGCATGATTATACGATATGCATCATACAATCTCAGATTCATCTATTCAACCAACACAAAGTACTTCAAAGAGTGCCCCAAAGTTTCTACCGGAGAATCAAGAAAACGTATGCCAACCCCTATGCATAGGTTCATGGGCGGAACCCGCAAGTTGGCCATCAAAACATACATCAACTGGCACGTGATATCCCATTGTCACCACAGATAAGCACGGCAAGACATACATCTAGTGTTCTCAAATAAAGACTCAACCCGATAAGATAACTTCAAAGGGGAAAACTCAATCCATTACTAGAGAGTAGAGGGGGAGAAACATCATAAGATCCAACTATAATAGCAAAGCTCAGGATACATCAGGATCGTGCCTTAGAGGGAACACGAGAGAGAACATGAGAGAAAGAGATCAAACACATAGCTACTGGTACATACCCTCAGCCCCGAGGGTGAACTACTCCCTCCTCGTCATGGATAGCGCCGGGATGATGAAGATGGCCACCGGTGATGGGTTCCCCCTCCGGCAGGGTGCCGGAACGGGCTCCCGAGAGGTTTTTGGTGGCTACAGAGGCATGCGGCGGCGGAACTCCCTATCTATCTTGATATTCGATGGTTTTAGGGTATGTAGGCTTATATAGGCGAAAGAAGTCGGTCGTGAGGTGCTCGAGGGGCCCACGAGACAGGGGGGCGCACCCAGTAGGGGGCATGCCCTCCTATCTCGTGGCCTCCTCGAGGATCTTCTGACGTGAACTCCAAGTCTCATGGGTGATATTCTTCCAAAAAATCACGCTTCCGAAGGTTTCATTCCGTTTGGACTCCGTTTGATATTCCTTTTCTTCGAAATACTGAAACAGGCAATAAAACATCAATATGGGCTAGGCCTCCGGTTAATAGGTTAGTCCCAAAAGTAATATAAAAGTGTATAATAAAGCCGATAATCATTCAAAACAGATAATAAAATAGCATGAATGCTTCATAAATTATAGATACGTTGGAGATGTATCAGCATCCCCAAGCATAATTCCTACTCGTCCTCAAGTAGGTAAATGATAAAGAAAGAATTTATGAAGTGCGAATGCTAGAGGTGCACAAGTTTGATCAATGATAATTTCAATCACCTTTTCTAGCATGATTATATGTCATAACAGTAATTCATCTCATAAAACTTTTCATTAACCAGTAACAAGCAAATTCACATGTTAAAGCACAGACCATAAACTTTCTTAAAAACTAGCAAACTTCATTCTTAGTCATCAAACAATTTCAATTCATCTTATTTTCAGGAATGGTCTATGTCAGAGCTTTGATTTAGCAAACTTCACATACTCAACTATCATATAGTCTTCTACAATTGCTAACATTCACGCAATACTTGTGGTTATGAAGTTTTAATCAGACACAGAGAAAGATAGGGGCTTATAATGTTGCCTCCAAACGTATTCACCTTTGGGTGATGTCAACAATAATAGTTCATGCTAGCTTACATCCAGTTGGATATATATATCAGGATCACCCCAACACAAAGTGCTCGCCAAAGGATAAAATGAAAAAGGGAAAAGTGAAGATCACCTTGACTCTTGCATAAAGTAAAAGACATAAAGGAAAAGATAGGCCCTTTGCAGAGGGAAGCAGAGGTTGTAATGCTCTTTTAGGGTTGGATACACAAAATCTTAATGCGAAAGAATGTCACTTTATATTGCCCCTTGTATATGGACCTTTATTATGCAGTCCGTCGCTTTTACTGCTTCCATAATAAGATCGTACAAAGCTTATTTTCTCCGCACTAATAAGTCATGCATATTTAGAGAGCAATTTTTATTGCTTGCACCAATGACAACTTACTTGAAGGATCTTACTCAATCCATAGGTAGGTATGGTGGACTCTCATGGCAAAAACTGGGTTTAAGGATATTTGGAAGCACAAGTAGTATCTCTACTTGGTGCTAGGAATTTTTGGCTAGCATGAGGGGGAAAGGCAAGCTCAACATGTTTGAATGATCCATGACAATATACTGTAACTGAGGTGTGAGAAAACATAACCCATTATGTTGTCTTCCTTGTCCAACATCAACTCTTTAGCATGTCATACTTAATGAGTGCTCACAATTAAAAAGATGTCTATGATAATATATTTATATGTGAAATCTCTCTTCCTTCATTATTCTTTCATGAATTGTTCAAATGACTAATACAATGCTTGTTAATCGTTAATAAATTTACAACCTCTACTTCTTAGATGTGAAGTCATTACTCCCCATGGGATAAGCAAATGAAACATATATAAATTCAGATTTATGTCATTCAACTCATTCAACAATTTACTCATAGGATATAAGAAGCACACGAGTAAATGAAAAGCTACTCCAAAAATATATAAATGAAGATCAATGAGTAGCTAAATAATAATGTAACTATGTGAAGACTCTGTCTCATTTAAGAATTTCAAATCTTGGTATTGTATTCAAGCAGCAAGAAAAACAAAATAAAATGACGTTGCAAGGATAGCACAACTCATGTGAAGAAGCAAAAACTTAGGCCCAACCGATACTAACCGATAGTTGTTGATATCTTGGGGTGCCTTGGGCATCCCCAAGCTTGAGATTTTATGTCTCCTCAATTCCTCTCATATCATGGTTTCTCTTCTTTTTATCAAAAGCTTCATCCACAACAACCTCAACAAGAACTCGTGAGATAGGTTAGTATAAACCAATGCAAAACCTTATCATTTTCTACTGTAACAAATCACTTAAATTATTATTCAACATTTCATACTAAATTCCTCTACATATTTAATACTCCTATCCGCAAATAGAATCATTAAACAAGCAAACATATGCAAACAATGCAACCATAACAGCAATCTGCCAAAACAGTACAATCTGTAAAGAATGCAAGAGTATCAATACTTCCCTAACTCCAAAAATTATAAGAGAAAATTCACTCTATAATAAATTTATCATAGATTAATATGCAAAAATGTTCAACATTATACCATTGTCTGACTTTGCTAAGGAATTTTCGCAACAGCGGTAAACTTTTTGTTTTCAAACAGCAACATGTATACTAGCAAAATAAGCATGGCAAAGGCTATCCTTGACATTTTTATTGAAACTAAAGATGCAAAACATTATTATAACTAACAGCAAGCAAATACTAACAAAAGAAAATGACGCTCCAAGAAAAACACATATCATGTGGTGAATAAAAATATAGCTCCAAGTAAAGTTACCGATGAACGAAGACGGAAGAGGGGATGCCTTCCGGGGCATCCCCAAGCTTAGGCTTTTGGTTGTCCTTGGATATTACCTTGGGGTTCCTCGGGCATCCCCAATCTTAGGCTCTTGACACTCCTTATTCCATAGTCCATTGAATCTTTACCCAAAACTTGAAAACTTCAACCACACAAAACTCAAAACAAAACTCGTAAGCTCTGTTAGTATAAAAAAATAAAACCACCACTTAGGTACTGTAATGAACTCATTCTAAATTAATATTGGTGTAACATCCACTGTATTCTAACTTCTCTATGGTTCATACCCTCTGATACTACTCATAGATTCATCAAAATAAGCAAACAACACAATGAAAACAGAATCTGTCAAAAACAGAACAGTCTGTAGTAATCTATATCAAACGTATACTTATGGAACTCAAACAATTCTGAAATAAATTGCTGGACCTGAGGAATTTGTCTATTAATCATCTGCAAAAATAATCAACCTAAAATCACTCTCCAGTAAACAACGGCAGCTAATCTCGTGAGCGCTAAAGTTTCTGTTTTTTACAGCAAGATCACAAAGACTTCACCCAAGTCTTCCCAAAGGCTCTACTTGGTACTTTATTGAAACAAAAGCTATAAAACATGATTACTACAGTATCATAATCATGTGGAAACACAAAAACAGTAATGGTAAATATTGGGTTGTCTCCCTACAAGCGCTTTTCTTTAATGCCTTTTCTAGCTAGGCATTATGATGACAATGATGCTCACATAAAAGATAAGAATTGAAACATAAAGAGAGCATCATGAAGAATATGACTAGCACATTTAAGTCTAACCCACTTCCTATGAATAGGGATTTTGTGAGTAAACAACTTATGGGAACAATAATCAACTAGCGTAGGAAGGTAAAACAAGCATAGCTTCAAGATTGTCAACACATAAAGAGCAAACTTGACATTATTGCAAGTCCTACAAGCATATATGCCTCCCTCATAATAGTTTTCAGTAGCATCATGAATGAATTCAATAATATAACCAGCACCTAAATCATTCTTTTCATGATCTACTAGCATAGAAAATTTACTACTCTCCACATAAGCAAAATTCTTCTCATTCGGAATAGTGAGAGTATCATAAAAGACTTGAACACTAAAAATTGTTTCGACATTAAAAGAGTAATGTTCAGAAAAAGGGTAATCATAATCATGACAAGGTTTGTAAATATAATCATCACTACTTTTTATAGCATAAGTTTCATCACAGTAATCATCATAAGTAGCAACTTCGTTCTCATCATAATCGATTGAAACCTCTCCCAAGATAGTGAAATCACAAAATAAAGTTGACACTCTTCCAAACCCACTTTCATCAATATAATCATCATAGGTAGGAGGCATGCTATCATCATAACAACTTTGCATATCAAAAATTGGGATGCTAAAAATATCATCTTTATTAAACATAGCATCCCCAAGCTTGGGACAAACATTAATTTCAGCAAATATATTCTCAAATATTTCATCCTCATCAAACATAGCTTCCCCAAGCTTGGGACTTTTCATATCATAAGCATAATCACTCTCATCAGTAATAGTACGGATAGCACCAATAGTATAGCAATTATCATCATCACAATGAGTAGTAGGAGCAACATCATTTGGGAGGGATACCTTTTTACCTTTGTTGCCCCTTCTTTTCCTTTTCTTTTTCACATTATGTGTGGGTTCAACCTTCCTCTTTGAGCCCCTTATTGATGATATTGGTTGAATAGAAAGCTCCTCCTCGTTACCTGATTCATCACAAGAAATAATAGGAGGAGACTGGGAAGTCTCTTCCCTTTCATTAGTATTCTCTTCATCTTCTATTTGCTTTATTTTCTTTATTTAATTGGCAATATAAGGATTTTCAATGCAATTCACCGCACAATACAAATAAATCTTCTCTAGATCAATATCAAGGAATTTCTCATGGGCAAATTCTGGAAGGTCCTTCATTAAACGTTTCAATTCTTCGAAACCCAAAAACAAACTAAGTTCATTGTAATGTGCAAGGGAAATCAAATCATCACAATTTTTGGACACGATTCGATCATGGAATAATTTGCATAGGAGATGTAGATGACCATGTTCATTGCATAGTTCACAAGTACGGCAAAGGAAATTTAAATTTTCAGCACTCACATTTAGCCTTTCTTGCAACTATTTAGTTTCTAAATGCTGATGCCTCTTGCAATATATATCTTCTCTATTTGGTGTGTTCATGCAAACATGCACTCCACAAAATTTGACATGCTTATAAGAGATATTTTCATCATGACTAGAGAAATCATCATTAGTACTATGGATATTCAAGGAGTTCATACTAATAACATTGCAATCATGCTCATAATTCAAAGATTTAGTACCAAGCATTCTATGTAATTCTTCTTCTAGCACTTGAGCACAATTTTCCTTTCCTTCAAACTCACAAAAGATATTAAAAAGACGAAGCATACGAGACAAACTTAACTCCATTTTTTTGTAGTTTTCTTTTATAAACTACACTAGTGATAAAACAAGAAACAAAAAGATTCGATTGGAAGATCTAAAGATATACCTTCAAGCACTCACCTCCCTGGTAACGGCGTCAGAAAAGAGCTTGATGTCTACTACACAACCTTCTTCTTGTAGACGTTGTTGGGCCTGCAAGTGCACAGGTTTGTAGGACAGTAGCAAATTTCCCTCAAGTGGATGACCTAAGGTTTATCAATCCGTGGGAGGCGTAGGATGACGATGGTCTCTCTCAAACAACCATGCAACCAAATAACAGAGAGTCTCTTGTGTCCCCAACACACCCAATACAATGGCAAATTGTATAGGTGCACTAGTTCGGCGAAGAGATGGTGATACAAGTGCAATTGGATCGTAGATAAAGGTATTTTTAATCTGAAATTATAAAAACAGCAAGGTAACACGTGGTAAAAGTGAGCATAAACGGTATTGCAATGATAGGAAACAAGGCCTAGGGTTCATACTTTCACTAGTGCAAGTTCTCTCAACAATAATAACATAGATAGATCATATAACAATCCCTCAACATGCAACAAAGAGTCACTCCAAAGACACTAATAGTGGAGAACAAACGAAGAGATTATGGTAGGGTACGAAACCACCTCAAAGCTATTTTTTGGGATCAATCTATTCACGAGTTCATACTAGAATAACACCTTAAGACACAAATCAACCAAAACCCTAATGTCACCTAGATACTCCATTGTCACCTCAAGTATCGTGGGCATGATTATACGATATGCATCACACAATCTCAGATTCATCTATTCAACCAACACAATGTACTTCAAAGAGTGCCCCAAAGTTTCTACCGAAGAATCAAGAAAACGTGTGCCAACCCCTATGCATAGGTTCATGGGCGGAACCCGCAAGTTGGTAACCAAAACATACATCAACTGGCACGTGATATCCCATTATCACCACAGATAAGCACGGCAAGACATACATCTAGTGTTCTCAAATAAAGACTCAATCCAATAAGATAACTTCAAAGGGGAAAACTCAATCCATTACAAGAGAGTAGAGGGGGAGAAACATCATAAGATCCAACTATAATAGCAAAGCTCAAGATCGTGCTTTAGAGCGAACACGAGAGAGAACATGAGAGAAAGAGATCAAACACATAGCTACTCGTACATACCCTCAGCCCCGAGGGTGAACGACTCCCTCCTTGTCATGGATAGCGCCGGGATGATGAAGATGGCCACCGGTGATGGGTTCCCCCTCCGGCAGGGTGCCGGAACGGGCTCCCGAGAGGTTTTTGGTGGCTACAGAGGCTTGTGGCGGTGGAACTCCCGATCTATCTTGATATTCGATGGTTTTAGGGTGCGTAGGCTTATATAGGCGAAAGAAGTCGGTCGGGAGGTGCTTGAGGGGACCACGAGACAGGGGGGCGCACCCAGTAGGGGGGCGCGCCCTCCTATCTCGTGGCCTCCTCGAGGCTCTTCTGACGTGAACTCCAAGTCTCCTGGGTGATATTCTTCCAAAAAATCACGCTGCCGAAGGTTTCATTCCGATTGGACTCCGTTTGATATTCCTTTTCTTCGAAATACTGAAACAGGCAATAAAACATCAATATGGGCTGGGCCTCCGGTTAATAGGTTAGTCCCAAAAGTAATATAAAAGTGTATAATAAAGCCGATAATCATTCAAAACAGATAATAAAATAGCATGAATGCTTCATAAATTATAGATACGTTGGAGACATATCCACGCCCACGTCCAATCAACCGCCACGAGGCGACTAAGGCCGCAGGCTATTGGGGCCCGCGGCGCTCCGCACTTGCCCCTTCGCTACGCTGCTAAGCCAAGTCCGAGCGCGGCTTGGGCCCGGGGGCTACTGTCGCTGTTCTGGGAACGGGGGTCCCCAAACTTGCCTGCCTGTGGCCCGCGGCGTGGCTCAAGGAGTGGCCCAGCACGGCCCGTCTTCATCAACTCAAGCTCAAGACCCTCGTGAGGGGCCAAGCCTCGCGGGGCGGACGATGCAAGGCTTCCTTAGGAACGGCCCCACCAGGCAGGCTCGCGAGGAGGCGGAGAGATCAAGGCAGGGGTACCTCGCGAGGTGCTCGTGACGTAAGCCATGACGATCGAGACCAGGCGAGCGCCAGGTGAGCGCCAGGCGAGTGCCGGCCTGCGCAGTGTCCTTGTTCCCTCTTTGGTGCAAAGGGTCCAAGTGCAGGCACGGAGTACCGAGGCATCAGGCAAAGGTTACCATTTCGATGCAACGAGACCAAGACCAGTAGAGCAGCAGGACGGAGGTCACCGTGGATCCCAAGACGGCGTCATCGCTAGTGCCTTTGGCAACCGAAGACCAACTTTAGTCAGGATAACTTGTACTAGATGTTCCCCTTCAAAATGGCCGTTGTTCGCTCCCTTCCCGCTCAATATTTGGGAGAGGACGAGGGCCTCTATATATAGGGATAGCCACCACAGTAGAGTGAGGGGGGAGAGTTCTCATCAGATCTCAGAGAGTTCCCATCAGATCCAGAGGCAATCGAACTCACCCAAGTTGTTCACCACACCAGCCCAAGAACACCTCTCGCGAGACTGTTCTTCCCTATACTATTCATCATCAGCCCCTGAGGCAATCCACCACACCACACACTAGATTAGGGTATTACACCACAACGGTGGCCCGAACTAGTATAAACCTTGTGTCCCTTGTGTTGCTCATCGTGTATCTTAGATTCGCAGCGAGGTGTTGGGACGTGGATCGGTAGGGGGAAGATCTTCGCGCGCACCCCAGAATTCGAACCTTAAGGATTTTGCCGGAACCCGATATCCGACACCGTCAATGGGTATAAAGTGATACACTGTTTATTACGGGCCAGTTTCACCATGGGCCGGTAATGGGCCAAGAGTTACAAAGGGCCTCATATGGGCCGAAAGACGTCATGGGCCATACATGGGCCGGAAGTTAAAACTGGCTAGAATCATATTGGACGGCCCATATGATGCTACTGGTCCTAATTCAGATAGGTCGTAACGAGCCCTGGGTTAGCGGGCTGTAAATGGGCTATATGCGAACATGTCGTTAATAGACTTTCAGTTGGCCGGCCCGCCACCTTTTGACCAAGTCAAACGGGCCGGCCTTTTCACAGGAATGGGCCTCTGTTGGGCCGTGCCACGTGTCAATGCATCATAGGCGCCTTCTGTCCAATGAGTGGATGACATCTGTCCCAACGATGAGCCGACACGTGTTTCCTCCATCCAATGATGATTTTACACGTGGAAAATCCCCATTGGTCGGGGCTGTTAATGGGTTATCGGATCCAAAACAGGACCCGATAGATTAACGGCGTTCCATTACGGTGGATTCCATGTGTTGGTCACCCTTGACGAAAGCACTTTTGTGACGCGTGATTTATCGTCATGGAAGTGGACACTTCTGTGATGATAATTTTGGTAATGTCATGGAACACTTCTACGACGGCACAGGTATGACTATCTTGATTCTGTCATAAAATCATCATGGATGTACATGCATGAAAAAAAACGCAACCTACTGTGACAAACACGTATCATCACGGAAGTGTATTTTTTTGTAGTGGTCTCTGCATGCACCATACCCTGATATGTGCCGCCATGCTCTGCAGCCCAAAGTAGGAGAGAGGTCGGAAGTATCAGACTTCGACCTGCTGGCTGGAGTTTCCCCCGTCAGGCACCCATCTGGTTCAAGCCGTCAGCCAATCTCCACAGCTTAATAAATAGTAATGTCTAACTGAGCCAGTTAGTTAGATGCGTACACTTGGTGTAGTAGGATCTTTATCTAGTTTGATGCATACACTTGTTCTTTTCTGGTAGCCCTTTTGTAATAATGACTAATGTTTGGTTTGGAAGAGAGAGCTGTGTCTTCACTCTTCTGGCCTGCTTACTGCTTCTGTTGCACCCCCAGCCCTGGTTGTTGCTGCTGTTGTTTTCAATGTACAATTAGTAGTATATTTTGTCTGTTGGTTGAATAAATGTGTTGTTAGAACGACAAACACAATGCTTTGGAAGTCGTTGCACGGTTTGATCCTTAGTGCCCCGTACTGTACGTAACGCATACTATTTTTCGTACGGACCACATTTTCCACTTGTTGATAACATGCAGCCCACTGATGAAGGCCCAATAGAGGATCCCATAATTAACTGGAAGGGAGGCTCTCACATGAATCCGGCCCAGGTACATGCTCATGGTCCCCTAAAGATAAATAAGTAAATAAATAAATAAAGCTAAATGCTCATGCACTAGTTCTTTAAGTTCATGATTTAACTGGAGGATATTATTTCCTATGATAGCACTACAAAAAAAGACACATCCGTGACATTTTGGGCCGAACGAATTTTTTTTTGTCATACTTATGACAATTCTATGATGATAATAGTGACAAAACCCGGTATCATCATAGATGTGGTGGGATCCTACTTCTATGACACAAAATCATGACAGAAAATGGGCTTTTCGTCCTGGGCGGGCCAGAGACGCGGCTGCATGACATTCTTTGGGCTGTCCATGACGGAAAAAACCATGGTAGAAGCGAGGGCGAGGAAAATTTCGGCGAGTTCATGATTATGGTGGGTGGTCGGGGGCCGAGCGATGCGCGTTTCTCTCATACACGTACGTGCGTGTGTGCGAGGCATTGGCTCTAACTGAACCCGAGCGAGGCGTTGGGATCTAACTGAACTCGAGCGATTGCACTGCAGGCTACGCGCTACTGAACCCAAGCGATCGATCGATGGCTGTTAACTAAACCCGATCGAGCGATTCCTTCGCTACTGCTGCTAACTGAAGCCGATCGATGATGTCTATGGATGAACAGTGAGTGTTGTGGGGGGGGGTTGGATGAACAGTGAGTGGTGGGGTGGATGAACAGGACCCCGTGGCGTTGCCTCTGGATGAACAGGACCCCGATCGATCGAGTCGGTTGGGACTGGATGAACAGGACCCCGTGGAGGGCTGGATGAACAGGACGACCCCGTGGAGAGCTGGATGAACAGTAGATGGTGGAGGGGTGGATGAACAGTAGCCCATGGAGGGGTGGTTGAACAGGAGCCCGTGGAGAGGGGTGGTTGAACAGTAACCGGTGGATTAGCGCGCGGTGGAGGCTGGATGAACATGAGCCCATGGATGAACAGTCGCAGGTGGAGGCTGGAGGAGGTCCATGATGGATGAATAGTAGCCCGTGGAGGCTAGAGGAGGTCGACGGTGGAGATGAACAGTATCCAGTGGAGTCCCGTTTTACGGTACGCCACACCCCTCCCGATGAACAGGACCCCCATTTCAACCGTAGCACTCAACACAAGTCCGTTTCCTCCATTTTGTGGTACGCCACACCCCTCCCAATCAACAGGACCCCATTTCGACCATAGGAGGTCCAACACAAGTCCGTTTCCTCCATTTTGTGGTACGCCAGACCCCTCCCGATGAACAGGATCCCATTTCCAAACATGGCCCGTCGAGCACAAGGTCATTTCCTCCATTGTGCGGTACGACAAGCCTCATTTCCATCGCCTGTTCCGTCCAAAACGGTTGGCTCTCACACATTTTGTTGCCTCCCAATGAACACGACGCATTCCGTTGCGTCCCCATGAACACGACGCATTCCGTTGACTCCCCGTGAACACGACGACGACGCAGTTTCTCCGTTCCGGCCCAGCCATGTACACGAGCCCTGGCCGTATGTATGCGCGAGTAGGCGTTCGAGACCCCGCCCGTATGTACGTACATGGCCGTATTTTCTTTCTTGCACACTGTCCGCTATACGTGCGTGTACATGCTACATGCGCGCCTCTACTATGACACGTGCGCGCCTCTACATCCACCAGTATGTACGTACACATTCGCGACCAGAATGACAATGCTATGTATGCTTCGACCAGGTGGGTCCCGACTGTCAGGCACTTCCTTGCGTGCGAAGATGTAGCTGGTGGGTCCCAGCAGTGAGGGGGGTGAATCGTTTTTATTTGTTGCCCGGGCGCACTTCCTTGCGTGCGAAGATGTAGCTGGTGGGTCCCAGCAGTCAGGGGGCGAATCATTTTTTTCGCAAAATACGGTGGCCCGTCTGGTGGGTCCCTGCTGTCAGGTGGAGTAATAATTATTTTGCGCGTAATAAGGAGGCACTTCCTTACGACCGCCGTGGACCCAGCTGTCAGCCTCTCCATGTACAGTACTCTGATGGAAGTTGTTCCTTGACCACATTGACCATGCCGCACGGAGAGCACCAGGGCGATGGACGACGGTGAGGCCTAGTAAGGGGACGACGCAGAGCCGGGGAAGACGCGGCAGTGGAAGCCCGTGCGAAGAGGAGTACGAGGGTTTACTTGTTCGGCTGCGGTGTGAGGCTGCCGTCGCCGCAGAATAACAGGGGGTGTGGGTGAGTAGAGGGATGGCTGGGCCAGCGGTGGGAGTAGTAGGGGGCGATGAGGCCTCCGCGGCATCATAGCCGGCCATGGGAGGCAGGAGCACGCGGCACGACCGGTGCTGGTTCGGGCGGCTGGAGCAAGAAGACCAGATGTTGAAGAAGCACGACGGCCGTTGGATGAACATCATATGGTAACAGGAGCTAGAATCGTTCATATTGACTAAGTTGACAAAGCCCTCCATCCTCATCAACTTGGTAGGCCCACAAGTCAGCCTCCCACTTTGCTGGGTTCCAGCTGGCAGGGGGAGTATTCATTTTTTTGTCCGTAATAAGGAGGAACTTCCTTGCGTGCAAAGATAGCTGGTGGGTCTGACCTGTCAGCAGGGGGCACGTTTTTTTCACGAAATACAGGGGCCCTTCCGGTGGGTCCCAGATGTCAAGTGGAGGAATCATTATTTTGCGCGTAATAAGGAGGCATTTCCTTGTGTGTGGCCGTGGACCCAGCTATCAGCCTCTCCACGCACAGTGTACTTCCGATGGTGTCGTTCATTGACCACGTTGACCACACCGCGCCGAGCGCATCCAAGGTGGTGGACGACTGCAAGGCCTCGAACAGCAACGAGCCGGAGATGGGAAGATGCAGGAGTACAGTCACAGACGGAGTGGTGTACAAGGGTTAACTGGTTCTAATGCGGTGTGGTTCGGCAGTCGATGGAGAAGAACATGAGGTGTGGAGGGGTGGAGGGATGGCTGGCCAATGGTGGAGTAGCGCTTCATAGCGAAGCGTGCTAAGCAGAGCTGCTAGCAGCAGGGGGCGGGAGGTGGTCCCCGCGGCGCTGGAGGAAGAAGACGAGAGATTGAAGATGGATGCCGATTGTTGGATGTAAATCCAACGGCTAATATGTCAGAATCATTTGTTGACTAAATCGACAACGACTTGCATTGGCTTCGACCTATTGGCCCACATTTCAGCCTCCAAAAATGTGGCACGTATTCAACCCATTTTTTCAGAATTTACAATCTTTTTTTGCGCGGTAGAATTTATAGTGAATTTGATCTTTTTTTTGAATTACAGTCTATTAGCTGGGCTGGGTGAAGAAATAATGTCGCGTCCATGCGTCCCATTTATTTAATTTCCTAAAAAATTACAGGCCATTTGCACTTTCTCGAAATACACGATTTTGCTGGGCTGATTCAATTATAATGTTGGGTTGGGCCAGCAATATTATCAAAAAATAAAAAGGGGCTGAGCATTTTGTTATAAATATATTTAAATAATAAGTGATATTATTACATTCGTCCTTAAATCTTACCAAGCTTTTGTACACAATCACTAGGATTTTCGTGCCAAAACAATCCAGGATTTTGTTGTTAAGAAATTATTTTTATAAGTTAATAAGATGTGGGATATTGTTTTCTTCCATATGGAAGTATCTGTTAAATATATGATGACAATAAAAATAATATATAATAACATATACAATAATTTAAATATATATAATATAGTTAGAAGGGAAACATAAGTTGGACCTGGCGTTCCTATTCTTATATAGAAAAATAGAACAGACCTCTGCGTTTTCTTCAAAAAAAACATAAATTGGGTTGCCGATGTTTCAGGAAAAATAAAATCTCGGCTGGGAGGTCCATAGGCCGGTCGATACATGACGACCCTCAAGAAAATACAAACAGGCCTATGGACCTCCCATATGAGGTCGTGGGCTGCGCATGTTAAAAATGAAAGCCTAGAAGGGGCAGCCCAAAACCCAGCTGATACTTGCTGCCCGAGTGATAATAAATGATACCTACCAGCTCCCTGGCTTCGTTGTGAATTTATCTCCTATAGTAACTACGTTGAAGCACCTAAAAAATGTAACTATGTTAACAATCTCGTGGGCCCCAATGTCAGCATGGCATTAGGAGGAAGTATTTTTTTGATGAGGCACTTGCTTGCGTACGACCATAGACCTGGTGGGTCCCGACTGTCCGCCTCTCCACGTACAGTCCTCTCCAGATTCCTCTCGTTTGTTCAGCATGTTCACAATGGCAGACAGCGGCGTCACGGCGAGCGCACAAGGCGCAGGAGGGGATCCAACCACCTGAGGAAGTGCCTTATTATTAACGAAACTACTGAACTAGCCTAGTGGCCAAGTGACACTACTCGATAGTTGTTCCGCCCGGGTTCGATTCCACCTGTGCAGGGAAAATATCTCCAAATTTTTTGCCTCTTCCTTTATTAACATGTGGGTCCCCATTGTCATCTATGCACACCACGTCCAACACTGGCCAAAACTTCGTCCCTCGTTTTCTCTGTGTTTCGCACACTCGACATTGTGTGGGCATTTGGACTGTGCATCATATGAAGATGTGCTATGCATGAATGTTGATTAGCATGATGTTAACTGGCTGGTAGTTCCATTTTCGACCATGAATAAAACTTCCAACATGACGTTAACCTTCTTAGAAAAGGCCGTGTTAATATAAATGCTCTGCCTCTGAAAGTTGCGGTTTCTTATCTGAAACTGAACTTGCAGTTTCTTATCTGAAACTGAAACTTGCAGTTTCTTCTCTGAGAATCACATTGTCTGCATTTTTATACTCCTATGAAACTACACTTTTTTAAGTTCTAAAAATAGATCTCTAGAATTCATAAAATACTTCATATGCTCAATACTGCAAATCTGAAATTCAAAATAAATTCATATCTGAGAGTACACTCGAAATACACAACACAAAACACAATTCACAACCTGCAAATACTGACAACCTAAGCTCCTCCTGACAATTCACAACCTTCCCGACTATTGGGATGGGGGGGCAATCCCCTCCTATTCCTCGATGGAAGACAGCCGCCCCGTGAGACGATGTGAACGACGAGGGAGAGGATGGCCGGGAAGCATCGTCGGGCCAACTACTTTTATCCTCTTGCAATTGGGTTCGATCGACGAAGACTCCACCGGCTTGCTTTGGCAGGACACCCTCACAAACGGCACCCTGTAGATGCTCGATCCTTCAATCTCTGGTGGATGCTCCATCTAGGATCGATACTCCCACCACCGCTCCCTCACGATCGGATTCGGTGAATCTGTTTGCTCCATGGCCCAGAGGAGCAGCTCTATGTACTCCCACGCGACTCCCTCCGGGCGTATCGCCGCCTTTTCACTCTGTTGCAGATATTTGGCCATGGATGTCGTCGTCCCCGCTAGTTGGTCCTTGTTGTCAAACCAAGACTGTATCTCCGACATCCTAGCTAGCTTCATACGGTCGCCGTCTGCGATCCTCACGTATCGGTTGTACTCCTCCATCGATCTACTTCTCCACAGCACCTTCACTCGCCCACAGTGGTTTTTGAATGGAAGAGGAGAGCAGTAGCGCTGGTTTTGGATTAGAACGGGACACGAGTGACGCTGGTTTTGGACTGGAACAGGACAGGATGGGCAGTGGTTTTTAAATGGAAGAGGAGAGGAGTGGCACTGGATTTAGATTGGAATAGGAGAGGAGCGGCGGTGGTTTAAGAGGAGAAGAGCAGAAGAGCAGCGCTGGTCTTGGCAGTATTTTTTTGTTGTTTTGCGTATTTTGGGTCAAAGTTTGACCACATACTGTATTTGACATGCAGAATGTGAATGCATGTCACCAAAAATTGTATCGTTTGGTTCGTATCTGAATGTACTTTCGAATTATATTATTTTTGCAACGTATAACATATATTTTATGTGCAAAAATCATGGTCAATTATGACCCACATTAAAAGGGAGACTAGTTAATGTTGGGTCGCTTTCTTAATTGAAGGGTAAATTGATTTTGGTTTTGATCCAGTCACAGCGCGTGGGCCCTCTCGTCCAATCCTAAATCGCTGCCGCACGCTCCTCTCCCTCTTCTGCATTGCAAAACCACCTCCTCTCCTCTCCATCATATCCATTCCAAAACCACAGTCTCGCCTCTCCCTCTTCTGATCTTCCCCATTGCAAAACCACCTCCTCTCCTCTCCATCATCTCCATTCCAACACCACCGTCTCGCCTCTCCCTCTTCTCTATTGCAAGACCATCATCTCTCCTCCCATCTTCCAAATCTAGCACCAGACCACTCAGAAGGACATCTATGGAGAGGATGCAACAGTGAATCAGGCAGATCGCCGGCGGCGACCAGGCAAAGTTAGCCAGGTTGAAGGAGATCCTTACTTGGTTTGACAATGAGTGGGAGATTTCGAGGATGGTGCAGGCCATGTTGCAATGTCTGCGAAAGAGTGAGACGGCAGCGATGAGGGCGGCGATGTACTCCTCGGCGGCAGTCACGCCGCAGTCCTGCGAGTTCATCGAGTATCTCCTCTGGATGATGGAGCAGACAGATTCGGCCGAGGAGACAGTCAGGCGGAGGTGGTGGGCGGACAGGTCGAAGGTTGAGCACCCAGAGGATAACGAAACGATCGAGTATGGTGTGCCATTCGTGAGGGTGCAGAGCCAGCCGGAGCCACAGGAGTATTCATTCTCCCACCACAAGAGAAGGCCGGATGGCGCGACATTGCTTCCCCACCATTCTCCATGGTTCCCTCGATGCTCGCCTCGTTTCAATGGCGGCGGTAGGGTTTAAGGTAAGCCTCACACTAACCTAATCTTCCACCTGCTCATGCTTACAATCAGTGTGACAGCTAGTGAGCATCATACTTACAATCAGTCTCTGAGTACTACGCCAATCACCCTAAAATAGCTCTGGACCTTTGGGTCAAAGTTGTGACACATTGTAAAAATAAAGAAAAATAGATTGGTGCTTCTTTCATAAAAGAGTACTCCCTAGAAAACTGCCAATATAAGCTACTAGTATTTGGTTAGAGGATTTGCTGCCGAGAAAGATACATCCACAGAGAGCGACACACATCCCACTCATGGTGGTGGATGCCAATGCGTGCATGCAGAATGGTTGGTGTCGGTAATTTTTAGTTGGCACACCTTGCACTCTGCATATATGTCGGTTCCATATGTACATTTGTGCAGTTCCACCAAAATGCAGCTGAATAACCCTGTTTGTACAGATAATGAAAAAGCATGATTACATTATAGTGGCACTAGTTGATGAAACACACAAAATAAATAGAAAAGAATATTGCGATAGCATCATAGTATACCATCCTGCGAGGGCGAGATGGGCCCTGCGACGCCTCATACGATACGCCTCATACTGGAAATCGTCCCAAGTCTCCCAGATACACCTTTTGCCAGTGATGAACATCAGTGTACAGCGGTAGTACAAGGAGGCGCCTTCAGACATTCAGATCTCTATTTTTGTATAGATCAACTAAAATTAAGCACCCCAGTTTGCAGAAACGCTTAAACATTAACAATGGGACTAGTTGATGAAACATACATTAACAAAGAGAAGCACTTTCTTTATCTACATTGGAAATGAAATGATCGAGAGGACACTCGCTCAATTTTAAGTGTATTATTACTTCTTTTTATCAGTGACACTAGGGTCGAGCAGGTGGCAAATGAGGTGTACCGTGCGTCGCAAGGATGGAGGCCGGGGGTGCTTAGACTGGGATGCTGAAGCTAGCTCTTTCAGTCACCAACATCGATGATTCAATTCATGGGACCTTTTGGTGCAGTTCACCTAAAATGAAGCAATGTCCTGTGAGCTAGCAGCTTCTTCTTCATTTATTTTTTAAGAAAAGGGCTCCATCCCCGGTTACATTTCCATCAGAAAATGAAACCCACAGAGCTTCTTCTTCATTAGTTGCAATAAAATTGAGAAACATCAAGGTTGGTTGTGAAGCTCCTGGAATGTTCAACTATAATTTGGATATCATTTGTGCAGTTCAACTAAGATCGAGTGTGAAATGTATATCTCTGTTTGCTCAAAAAAGGTGGAAAGCAGGGTGACTAACAAGTGATGAAACATGCATCAAATGAAAAGAAGCATGTTCCTTATCTGAATGGCAATCCTACAGGGACAGTAGCAATTTCTAAAGTAGTGGCATTGCTAGATATTAGTGTGGGCATTGGGATTAACTATGACAACTATTAAATATGACATTACTTTGGGCACGGGAGAGTAGGCGGACCAGGACAGTTGCATTTCTAACAAAAAGAACCAACTTATCTTAATGGGAAATTTTGCAGGACATGTAAAAAAGTGCCATTGATTCATATTACTGGAGGCATTACATTGAAAACAACAGTGGTTTAACGTGTCCTTACTTTTAACAGTGCGACTGCTACATTTTACCAGTGGCATTACATAAGAGTGGCTCGGGGCAACAAACATCAGAACAGGATATCTAGGTTGGTCCCATTTTTGTTCGGTATAGCCACCTTATACTGTGTGAGGCTAGCAAATCTAGTGCTGCACTTACTCTGTTGACTTGTCCCCCAGTCCCCACTTTCTTTCCTTTTTAAACCAATAGATCGGGTTTATATTGAGTTTGTACTGCGTTTCCTTTATTTCCCTATTAGACCTAGAGACCAGTTGGATAGCGAGTCTTTGCTACTTTTCGCCCCATTATTTCCTCTTTCGACCAAGTCCTAGATTCAGGTAACAAATCCTCCCCCACCCCCACCCCATTTCTCCCTTGTTTTAACCAAGTAGTACTACATTCGAGTGCATGAACTAGTTTTACCTGTTAAACGTAAAAAAATTAGGTGGTTTTCGAACAGCCGATCGATCCTATCTACAAGGGGGCCTGAGAAATAGTAAAAGATACAAATGCAGCAACGTCAGGAGCTCGGGAAGTAGAGCAAGGCCGGTTTCGAAGGAAGTTATACCTGATGGTCGCCGGGATGTCGCTAGGTGGGCGGCGGGAGGCCGGATCTGCCCACACTATGGCAGCGAGGAAGAAGGGGTCGCAGGCCCTCCCTCACCAGCGGTGCTTGGGAGAGAACGGCAAGGCAGGCTGATCGGGATGCGCCAGCAGTGGGTAAGAGCCGTCGCCGAGGATGACCGCTGGAATGTTGCACCTTCTCACCTTCCCCGGCGGAGAGGATCCGGCTGGATCTATGACCAGCGGTGAGCAGAGAGAGAGTGTGTGTGTGTCCACCATTGTCGTGTTTAGATCTGGAGAGGACGAGACATTGTGAAGAGAGCATCACAAGCAAGCAAGCGCAGAGGCTTCTACCTATATAGTGGAGTACTAGTTTTCTTTTGTCTACCAGAGCCGGCTTGACCTCGTCAATGACTGTCGAGAAGTCTTCATGCACGTGGCCCGGAGGCGCAGTTGTCGTCATTTTGATATGAAGCACAGGGTTATAACATATAACACAAAAAAATGCCACATGACAAGACATCATAACCTCACTGCCCAAAGGAGACAACAGGAATCCCGACGAACAAACTAGATGAGGAACAAAGCTCAAATTAAAGATAAACTCGTAGAAAAGGGGTCCGTCGATAGATGTCCTAATTAACATAGCCGGCTTGACCTAGATGGCAGCCAAGTAGTCTTCGTGCATGTGCCCCCAATGACTAGCCCAACTCAGTTGTCGCTGTTTAACCCTTGCAGTAATCCGAAGCACATGACACCTAATTTTGCAAGATGACAAGAAACCTTTTTTTAGATTTCTCACCACAACTACAACCATGTACAACACAGCCTGCACGATATGTAGACGATAGCCAATCCAGGCATGTCTGCTGGAGTCTAGTCACATGCATGGACGAACTAATCTTCCGTGTCTTGCAGGGATCGTCAATGCGCCAACATAGTACAACACTTCTCTAGTACTATCGCTCGTCTCCCTCTTCTATTAAGTCACCTGACTTGCGGGGTCGGGAAGTGTGCCTATGGTCGATTCACAATTGCAGTCCCACATGTGTGTGCAAAAGCAATATGACGCGCGTTCCATTCGAAGAGCAGCGTGCCAGACCGACCGACCGTCTGGGATGCGATGCGAACGCTACGGGCGTGATGTATACTCCGTACATGTGTACCGCCATTTTCTAGAGGCTTTGCTCCTGGGCGCAATCCATGGATACAAAATTAGTATACTGTACTATATAAAAGTCGAGGGCGGGGCTTTTTCTGTGCGGTAGGCGGGGCAGTTCCGCCTAGTCGATTCGACAGAGACACGAGAAGATGAGGGAGTAGGCTGCTGCAAATGTAGGGATGTGTGATTTGACAACGAGTTACTACTGGACAGGTGGAGCCCCATGATTTGACTTGCCATTATCATTTTAACTACGGCGCTACGACCGGCGTGAGTCTCCCGATTCCTGACCACCTCCATACAGGTGCCTCTCCCAATGCTCCACCATGTAGTAGAGGCTGGCTCTTGCATGAGAGGCTACTTCTCCACTTTTTCCTTGCCTCTCTTTCCTCCACATATGCAAAAATGCCATGTAAAGTGCACTATTGTACTTACTTGCTCCTACATGTGCTAAGCTTGCCACATAGGCATAAAGTATGATGTGGCAAGTTAATCAAGAAGAGAGAGACTAGTTTGGTGACCCAAGGAAGAAACAATGCTAACCGCGTGTACCTAGGTAAAAAGACAATTTTGAGTCTATAGCTAATTAAATGAAGCAAAGTTAGCAACAAAAAACTAATAAGCACACCATTTCATTGGAAGAGGTCACTCCTTAGCAAATGCAATAAATACTACTCCCTCTGTCCCATAATATAAGAACATTTTTTGCACTACACTAGTGTCAAAAACGTTCTTATATTATGGGACGGAGGGAGTACGAAGAAAGAGATAGAGAGAAGTAAAAAAAATACACTTATAGCCAACCTTAAAGCTAGCCTTGTTGTAGTATGAGTAAGTAATGACTATGTATGACATGCCAACATGAGATAGCCTAACGCACCATGTTAAATCTCCAAGGGCGCGACCGCGCGAGCGACGCGACATTCATGGTAGGCGCGGCCATGATACGGGCTGCTGGCAGCCCTTAGTTCTGAGATCAAATGGTCGCATGCTAAGTTGGTGAAAATTTATAGAATAACCCTCCAGGATAGCATATTCACCCATAGGTCTAGAATCATGCCATGCAACCGTTCGATCTTAGATGCAAGGGCTCTCGGGAGAATGGAAAACCACTACCCTGCCATTCGCACGCTAGCAGTTCGCTCCTACTCGTCCCCGCACGTCCTTTAATATTACGGTGGTTCGCTCCTAGTCATCCCATCATTTCACATTATGACAGTTCCACCAATCCTAACCCTCCTCCCAAATCCATGGCGTCCCAAATCTCGATGATCAGTGGTGAGTACAAGGTTAGAACCATCACCGGCGATAAGTTCGACGTCATCTACACCCATTCTTCCGCAACGGTGAAAGGATGCCTTTCTCGGTTGACACGCATGTTCGAAAACTCAGATGATGAGTGGGTCGCTGGGCTAGATGTTGAGTACACCACATTCCTGGGACGAGAGAAGGATCTAAAGGACAAAGAGAGGAAGAAGCCCACCGTGATCTAGGTTTGCGTGCATGACTTATGCGTGGTCTACCACATATGCCATGCCGACGTTGAATGCCTGGATTTTAAGAACTTCCTCGAGAGCAACCTAGTCAAATTCGTTACTGTAGACTTTACAAACGACAAGGAAGTCCTGGGTCAGATAGGCCTCGTTGTAGGCAACCCCTTCGACCTCCAGAAGAATCGGCTGCTGCCCTCCGGCGTCCAGCCTTCTATGCTGACCCTAGCAGGAGCCATGGTTCATCCTTCGTACGATAAACTGGAGAAACCTCAATACATGTTTCATCATTATGCATGGCAGCGGAATGTACTAGATATAGACCACATCTACTACGCTGCAATGGATGGTTACCTTTGTTTCAATATCTACAAGGGTTGGATGAAGAGCAAGAGCCAAGTGTGCGGTTCAAGCAAAGAAGTATCGGCCAAGAGGAAGACGGACAAGGACGAAGTTGAGGACGTGGACGAGGACTCCGAGTAAGGTGGCAGTATCGTTGCTCATGGTGGTTCTAATGCATTGTCTACCGGATTAGTTGCATAATTTAATTTCGGGTGTGCTTAGTTTTATATGAGGGGTGTGTTGTGTTGAGCACCCAGCAGAACTATGTTATGTTTCTTCTCGTTACTTTAACTCTTCAGTACGTACATAGTATTATTTCTTACATTTCATCTTTTAGTTGGTATAGTACTACCACTCGTTTCTTCACATTATATACGTACAATATATATGGCGAACATCATATAGCCAGTATTTTAGTTGTCAAAGAATTTCAGGGTGCTTAGTTTTGTCAAAGAATTCCAGGATGCTTAGTTTTATTTGAGGGGTGAGTTGTGCTGGACACCATTATTGTGACTAGCCTTTTTAATAGTACTATATGCATAATTTGGTGACGAGCGCTCTCTATATATACCACCTTTTTCTTAATTTCAAGTTTTGCTCCATGGCACAATCCATCGATACTACTACTGTACAAAAGTATACATTTTTTTAAAAGGCTAGAGGGCGGGGCAGTCTAGCTTGGTAGGTTTCACGAGAGGCGAGGGCCTTTGTGATTTGACGGCTCATTAGTGCTGGAAGGCGGGGCCTTGTGATTTGACTACTCGTATAAATGCGCCGACGACCTAAGGAGGAGCAAAGAACCGTGCGGTATACTCAAGTTTTCCACTAGAGTAGTACTATGACGGAGGAGCACGAAACACGGCAGCCCAGTGCCATATGGCGATAAAAATGATCTAATTTTCTAGTCATCTCATTGTTAGCATTGTTCTATTCATTCCCTCAAAAAAAGCATTGTTCTATTCATGCCTCGCAGAGAATGTGGCACGTGCGACAAAACACCCGAAGCAAAAGACGAAACACAGGAGCAAAATAAGAAGGAAGATTATCACCCCAAATGATCTAATTCACCACGGAGTTGTAACTGCTTCTTCATCGCCTCCACGACCTCCATCTCCTTGCGCATCTCCTTCGCCATCTTATTCATTTTGTCCATGATGCGGGATTTCTTGACGCGAGCCTTCATCATCTATTCCACGGCTGCATTATGTACCTTGACAGCAGTCGGGTGCTCGATGCGGAGCTTCGCCAACTCCTCCTTCTGTTCCATGACGAGGGCATGCAGCATATTCATCGAGGAACTACTATTCTCATGCAGCTTCTTCCAGTCGGCGTTCTTCTCCTTCAACAGGTCGAGCTCGTGGCAGAGCTTCGCCTTGTCCTCCTAAAGTTGTAGAATTTCGTCGGTCGCCTTCTTCTCTGAGTCAATGCTCTTCTTCAGCAGAATCACCAAGTCAGTGGTCAACTCCCCCTGCTTATTGAGCTTAGCGGGCATGTCGTCGAGGCTCTCATTCAGCAGCTCCACCAAGCCTTGGATGAACTACTTCTACTTATTGAGCTGATCGGGCATGCCATCGAGGGATAACGACTCAAGCACCACCGGCTCAGCATGTTCGCCTCTGCGGCTAGGGCGCTCCTGGGAGCCATCGCCTGCCCGTGAGAGATCTTTAGAGGTCTTTGCGTGGCGGCGAGCCCTTATGAGGAGGAAAGGTAGCGTAATTTTTGGTTAGGTAGTTCCCCTTTTTGTAACCTAAGTACTAGCACTAGTACTAATACCTGCATAGTGGGAACACATTCGCGTTTTATATGTACTAGTAGGTGTGAGCAGGCTTTCGAATGGGATAGGAACAAGGTAAAGATTAATTGATGTTTTGGTTTCGAGGCGCGAAACGGCGCCCGATGAGTTTAGTGGAACATAAATTTCGAGTAGACTACACTGCTCAAATGCGTAAATATTATGTTACTGTCAAAAATTGGCACAAAATACGAAGGAGGCCAATGGAAGTACTACTAGCAACCCATGATTTAACTACTCGCATGCGCGCAGTGGAGTAGTAATGTCTTTCTTCCGCCCTCACGTCCACTCAATTTGCATGCGTTGTATTAATTGACCGTCAATAAAGTGAACGACTTTACACGCGTCAAATTATCACATGGGGTGGATCTTGGTACAAAATTGTGTCTGCCTGTGTACCCGCGTGTGCGTGCGAGGGAATGAGTGCATGCGTGGCGTGCATTCACATCTTCGCTTCGTGCATGTACCGACAGTATGGCTCAGGGAGGACGAGTACATTCTTCTAGAACCAGCAACACGTCACTGTAATCAATCCACACAAGGAGGTCGTGACAACACCTCCACATGTGCCCATGGCTTCATGAATGTAGAGTGCCATTTGAATTCTAATTTACGTGTTTTGCACATACTCGAAGTACTAGTAAGGTACACGTGCATTACACGCATCAGATTTTGAAACCAAATTATGAATAAATACCACACTATAGCATGTAAGCTCTGATTCATATATGCCTGATGTAGACCTTCGTTTAATTCTTATAGTTCATCTCATTCAAAATCAATTAGTTTTATAAAAAAGCTAGGGCCTCTTGGATTTGTAGGATTTCCAAAAGGCGGGAATAGGAAAAACATGGGATTATAGTGGAATGTTGTCTTGAATCCTACAGGATTGTACGAGTGTTTGATTGTGCATAGAAAAAATGCAGAATTCTTTCAAAGAGGTTTGAGTGAATGGGATGTTTCCTATGAAATCTAGTGCAAATGAATCATATGGAAAAATTCCTATGGTTTACAATCCTACCAATCAAACAACCAAGATAGGAAAAATTCCTAAGGATTAGAATCCTCCAAAATTCCTTTGAGAACCCTTTGAATGAAAGAAAGCCCTTAATCTATTTTATGATTCATGGAATTGTGCGTTGTAAAGCATGAAGTAAAAACAAATAATGGCAATTCAACTAGAAAAAAAGTTTGGGCAGTTATGATACGGAAGATTCTAGAACAAAAGAGAACCACTGTTGTTTTGAGGTTTGTGCATTATGCTTAAGTTCAACCATGGAGTCTGCTAGATTGTACATGTGGCAAAATCCGGTTGGGGGCTAGAAGATGGTGCGAGGGTCCGAGTGGAGGGAGACTATGAAGGAGTGCACAAGTGCGAGATCGATATTTAGAAAGAGGGGGCGAGAACGTGCGCTCTTGCACGCAGTGGCGAAGCCATGAAAAATAAATGAGCTAGGGGGCCAATCATTGATAATCCTTTACGAGGAGGGTCAATTCATGAACTTAAACCATTTTTAGCAGCAATTGTCTAATGATCACATTCATATTAGCCTCGATATATAGTGATGTTAGGGGGGGCAGGGCCCTTGCTGCACCCTGTCTTCGCCATTGTGCGCGCGTCTGAGAGATGAAGCGGAAGTCATGGATGATGAGAGGGGGACGTTGGATATATAATTAATGTGGGTGTATTAGCTATATATGTTATTCCTATATAGAGAGGTATAGATTGATCGATGTGGACGTGGGAAAGAGGGTGAGACCTCACTGGATATATCGATTGATCGGTTTGTGTGGTAAACTATGAAAGACCTAGCTATATACACACATACATAGAGGAACATCGGTCGTTGCGCGTGCACGCGTGAGAGATAAAGAATGCCTGATATGATGGAGAGGGGGATGTGTGTGGGTGTGTGCCTTCATGGGAGACCGACCTGAAGAAAAATATTGCATGTGTGCGATGGATAATGCCGACTGGTAGTGTGTGTGCATGCATGCACGAGAGAAATTTAGTGGTACAATTATAAAGAGAAGACGACTGTGTGGCTGTAAAAGACTAGGTGAGGTCATAATCAATGTAAAGTTGAATTCAAATATTTGAATAAGAGATCCTGATGTTTGAAACCCATGCATGCATGAATATAACGGAGATCTGCGCGGTGTGGTTAGGAAACGAGCATGTTGTAATGTATACACATTGAACAAGGTCATACGGATTTGAATTTGAGATACTGATGGCAGACATCATTTGGCCACGTCGCATCTGTGCATGGACACACTATTCTAATTGGAGATGATGGGTGGCTTTTGCATCACATATCTATATCTATACCCCCTATATATATATATATATATATATATATATATATATATATATATATATATTATATATATATATTTTATATTTTTTATATTGTGTGCGGGTAACTTTAACTTTGAAAGATGGTCGTTGGGTGAGGCGAATCTGATGGTCCAAAGATGGCAAATTTGAGCACTACTGGCTATTGGATATCATCTAGATTCCACCAGATTTCGCAACATGTATAATCTAGAAGACTCCATGGTTGAACTTAAGCATAATGCACAAACATCAAAACACAAGCACTTCTTCTTTGTTCTAGAATCTTCCGTATCAGAATTGCCCAAATGTTTTTCTACATGATTTGCCATTATTTGTTTTTACTTTATGTCTTACAACACACAATTCCAAGAATCTTAAAATAGATTAGCTTTCTTATAAAAACTAGATGATTTTGAATGAAATGAACTATAAGAATTAAACGAACATCTACATCATGCATATATGACTCAAAGCTTACATGCTATAATGTGGTATTTATTCATAATTTGGTTGCCTAATCTCATGCGTGCAATGCACGTGTACCCTATTCTAGTCTAAATGGTGTTTGTGTGTGTGTTGTGCGTGTTGAGGTGCAAATTTTCTTTTTTTGGGTACACGCTAAGCTTGTTCTCCCGAAATTTCAAGCCACGCCTTGTTATGCCGAAAATTCAAGCTAGCGTCTCTATCTATCATGTGGTGAAACTCCCGCCTCTTCAACCCATGCCTTGTTAGCCCGAAATATTTAAGATATATCTATGTCTCGTTGTGCTCTGACAACTCCCTCCATCTCAACCCGCGCCTTGCTATTTCGAAATTACAACGCGCGCGAAAACTCCCACCTTCTGTGAAATCCCGACACGCGAAATGCCCGTGGTACCCCTGAACCAAAAGAACCGCCTCAAATCGGTGGGGGTACTTTCGTAACTTACCCCACATTTCGGACAAGCGCGTCCCTAAGCCATGGTTCCCCACTCCCATCCCATCCGCCTACCCATTAGTACGCCGAGGCCGCGAAAACCGCGACGAAGCCCCGCACCCTCCTCCGTTCGCCACCCAGCCGGAGCCTCTTCCCCGACGACGTCGTCCACAGCAACACCTTGACGTACCTCACCAACCATGCCGGATGAGGATCCGTCGTCGATCTTGTCGTCCCGCCGGTTCAGCCACCCCGTCCTCCACCTCCAAGGAGCTGCCCCGACGTTCCCCTCGTCCTTCGCTCCACCTCCATTCCCACACCACCGTCTTCACCTGCACCACCGGAAGAGCATCATCATCACCGTTTCCTCGGAGGAAGCTGCGGCCTAATCGGCACCACCAAAGAGGTTGTACACTAACCGCCGCATTTTCTTCGTGATTCGATCTCACGGTGCTGCCGGCGCTCGGTCCCGAGCCGACATGGCGCGGCTCCATCCACGGCGGCGTCGCCGGCCAATTCCTCCATGACGTCGCTCCCTCGGCGGCGATGTCCACATCAGTAGGAGCGGCTGCTACTTTAGCTCTCGCTCGCGCTGCTGCTATGCTCTTGCTATTGCTCTTGCTCGCATGCTACTCTGATTTAGCTACACTTTAGTTGACTGAATCGACTTTTGGGTCAGTCGATTTTCAGAGGGTGGGGGGCTCGCCGGGGTGAAGGAAGAACTAGCCGCAGCGGGGAGGGGGGCTTGCCGGAGAGGTACCCCACTATCTATCTTAGGGTTCAGGGTGGGGCAATGGTCGCCGGCGGTGGTGGGGCGATGGCGTGGGGATCGCCGGAGAAAAAGCTCGGCATGGGGGGGCTAGAGGGATGGCCGGGGCGGCGGCTGATACGTCTCCAATGTATCTATAATTTTTGATTGGTTGATGCTATTATATTACTTGTTTTAGATGTTTATGGGCTTTAATTTGCACTTCTATAACATTTTTGGGACTAACCTACTAACCAGAGGCCCAGCCCGTATTGCTGTTTTTTTGCCTATTTCAGTATTTCGAAGAAAAGGGATATCAAATGGAGTCCAAACGGAATAAAACCTTCAGGAGCGTGAATTTTGGAACAAACGCAATCCAGAGGTCTTGGAGTGCAAGTCAAGAAGCAATTGAGGATGCCACAAGGGTGGAGGGTGCCCCCCTACTAGGCACTCCCCCTATCTCGTGGGCCCCTCGGGCGTACACCCACGTACTTCTTCCTCCTATATATACCCACGTACCCCAAAAACATCAGAGGCGACCACAAAAAACTATTTCCACCACCATAACCTTCTGTATCCGCGAGATCCCATCATGGAGCCTTCGTCGGCACTCCGCCGGAGGGGGATTCGACCATGGAGGGCTTCAACATCAACACCATAGCCTCTCCGGTGAGTTGTGAGTAGTTTACCACAGACCTTCAGGTCCATAGTTATTAGCTAGATGGCTTCTTCTCTCTCTCTTTGGATCTCAATACCATGTTATCCTTGATCTTCTTGGAGATCTATTGGATGTAACTCTTTTTGCGGTGTCTTTGCCGAGATCCGATGAATTGTGGGTTTATGATCAAGTTTATCTATGAGAAATATTTGAATCTCCCCTGAATTTTTTTATGTGTGATTAAGTTATCTTTGCAAGTATCTTCGAATTATCAGTTTGGTTTGGCCTACTAGATTGATCTTTCTTGCAATGGGAGAAGTGCTTAGCTTTGGGTTCAATCTTGCGGTGTCCTTTCCCAGTGACAGCAGGGGCAGCAAGACACGTATTGTATTGTTGCCATCGAGGATAAAAAGATGGGGTTTATATCATATTGCATGAGTTTATCCCTCTACATCATGTCATCTTTCTTAATGCGTTTCTCCATTCTTTATGAACTTAATACTCTAGATGCATGCTGGATAGCGGTCGATGTGTGGAGTAATAGTAGTAGATGTATGCAGGAGTCGGTCTACTTGTCACGGACGTGATGCCTATATACATGATCATGCCTAGATAATCTCATAATTATTCGCTTTTCTATCAATTGCTCGACAGTAATTTGTTCACCCACTGTAATAATTATGCTATCTTGAGAGAAGCCACTAGTGAAACCTATGGCCGCCGTGTCTATCTCTTATCATATAAGTTTGTTATTTAATTTTATTTGCATCTTTACTTTTCCAATCTATATCATAAAAATACCAAAAATATATTTATCTTATCATATTATCTCTATCAGATCTCACTTTCGCAAGTGGCCGTGAAGGGATTGACAACCCCTTTATTGCGTTAGTTGCGAGTTCTTGTTTTTTTGTGTAGGTGCGTGGGACTTGTGAGGAGAATCCTACTGTAATGATACCTTGGTTCTCAAACACTGAGGGAAATACTTACGCTACTATTGCTGCATCACCCTTTCCTCTTCAAGGAAAACCAACGCAAACTCAAGACGTAGCAAGAAGGATTTTTGGCGCCGTTGCCGGGGAGGTCTTCGCTCAAGTCAAGACATACCAAGTACCCATCACAAACTCATCTCCCTCGCATTTACATTATTTTCCATTTTCCTCTCGTTTTCCTCTCCCCCACTTCACCCTTGCCGTTTTATTCGCCCTCTCTTTCCCAATCTCCTCTCTCTTCCGATTACCTTTATGTGTGCCTGCTTGCCCTCATGGCTTTGCCTAAGAACACAGACCTTCATCTTAGAAGGTTGGAAGAGATTGAATCAAACGTTAGAAGTTTTATGACTTTACAATTTGAGCATAATAATTTTTTCAGAAAAGAGCTTAAAGAACAAAAAAGTTTTATGGGGTTATGAACAAAGAGCTTGATGATATGTCTAAAAAATTTTATGGTTTGAACTCCCAAACTACTCGGCTTGAAAATTCTATAGCTCAAATTTCTGATAAGCAAGCTACTTTAGTCAATAAGATGGCTGCCAAACCAGAAAAATTAGGTGAAAATAATGAAGAAGATCTTAAAGTTATTGATGGGTCCCCTATTAGATCCTTGTTTTGCAATATGAATCTTAATAATGATGGGACTGGAGATGAGTCAACTTTAGTTAAAAGGTGTCCCACTATCTTGATGCTAAATTTGGTAAAAGTGGGATTGGAGAAGTCGAAACTTTAAACAGCATTGAACCCACTATCTTGGATTTCAAGGAATTTAATTATGATAATTGTTCTTTAGAAAGTTGTATTTCCCTGTTGCAATCCATTGTGAATTCTCCCCATACTTATAGTCAAAATAAAGCTTTTACCAAACATATTGTTGATACCTTGATGCAATCTTTTGATAAAAAACTTAATTTGGAAGTTTCTATACCTAGAAAACTTTATGATGAGTGGGGACCTACTATAAAAATTAAAATTAAAGATCATGAGTGTTATGCTTTATGTGATTTGGGTGCTAGTGTTTCCACTATTCCGAAAACTTTATGTGATATTCTAGGTTTCCATGATCTTGATGATTGCTCTTTAAATTTGCACCTTGCGCATTCCACCATTAAAAAGCCAATGGGAAGAATCAATGATGTTCTCATTGTTTCAAATATAAATTTGGTGCCCATAGATTTTATCGTTCTTGATATAGATTGCAATCTTTCATGTCCTATTATTCTTGGTAGACCTTTCCTAGAACGATTGGTGCAATTATTGATATGAAGGAAGAGAATATTATATTCCAATTTCCATTAAGGAAAGGCATGGAGAACTTTCCAAGAGAGAAAATTAAATTACCTTATGAATCTATCATGCGAGATACTTATGAATCAAGTGCTAAAGATGGCACTACTTAGATCTATCCTCGCTTTTATGCCTAGCTAGGGGCGTTAAATGATAGCGCTACTTGGGAGGCAACCCAATTTTATTTGTGTTTTTTGTTTTTGCTTCTGTTTACTAATAAAGTTTGCATCTACCTTCTGTTTAGACGTGTTTTCATGTTTTATTTAGTGTTTGTGCCAAGTAGAACCTATAGGATAACCTATGGTGATAGTTAATTTGATTCTGCTGAAAAACAGAAACTTTGCGCTGACGAGAAAAAATTAAATAAATCACAGAAACGTGCTTTTGTGTTGATTCTTTTTTCTGTAGACAATAGACAAATTACCTAAGACGTCCTACTTTGGCAGGATTTTAAGAGTTCCAGAAGTATTCGAAAGTTACAGATTGCTACAGACTGTTCTGTTTTTGACCGATTCTGCCTTTCGTGTGTTGTTTGCTTATTTTGATGCATCTATGACTAGTATGTAAGGGTATGAACCATACAGAAATTGGAATACAGTAGGTTTAACACCAATATAAATAAAGAATGAGTTCATTACAGTACCTTATGTGGTGGTTTTTCTTTCTTTCACTAGCAGAGCTTATGAGATTTCCTGTTGAGTTTTGTGTTGTGAAGTTTTCATGTTTTGGGTAAAGATTTGATGAACTATGGAATAAGGAGTGGAAAGAGCCTAAGCTTGGGGATGCCCATGGCACCCCAAGATATTAGAGAATAGCCAAAAGCCTAAGCTTGGGGATACCCCCGAAAGGCATCCCCTCTTTCGTCTTCGTTTATCGGTAACTTTACTTGGAGCTATATTTTTATTTACCACATGATATGTGTTTTGCTTGGAGCATCTTGTATGATATTAGTCTTTGATTTTTAGTTTACCACAATCATCCTTGATTTACACACCTTTTGGGAGAAGCCCACTTGATTGGAATTTATTAGAATACTCTATGTGCTTCACTTATATCTTTTGAGCTAGATAATTTTTGCTCTAGTGCTTCACTTATATGTTTTAGAGCACGGCGGTGGCTTAATTTCGTAAAAATTGTTAATATATCATGCTTCACTTATATAATTTTGAGAGTCTTTTAGAACAGCATGGTATTTGCTATGGTTATAAAATTGGTCCTAGAATGATGGGCATCCAAGTTGGGTATAATAAAAACTATCATAGAAAGTGAATTGGATGCTATGATCAATTTGATGCTTGATAATTGTTTTGAGATATGGAGATAGTGATATTAGAGTCATGCTAGTTGGGTGATTATGAATTTAAATAATGCTTGTGTTGAAGTTGGCAAGTCTCGTAGCATGCACGTATGGTGAAAGTTGTGTAACAAATTTGAAACATGAGGTGTTCTTAGATTGTGCATCCTTATAAGTGGTGGTCGGGGACGAGCGATGGTCTTTTCCTACCAAACTATCCCCCTAGGATCATGTGCGTAGTGCTTGGTTTTTGATGACTTGTTGATTTTTGCAATAAGTATATGATTTCTTTTGACTAATGTTGAGTCCATGGATTATACGCACTCTCACCCTTCCTTCATTGCTAGCCTCTTCGGTACCGTGCATTGCCCTTTCTCACCTTGAGAGTTGGCGCAAACTTCGCCGGTGCATCCAAAACCCGTGATATGATACGCTCTATCACACATAAACCTCCTTATATCTTCCTCAAAACAGCCACCGTACCTACCTATTATGGCATTTCCATAGACATTCCAAGATATATTGCCATGCAACTTTCCACCATTCCGTTCTGTTTTTTTCATGACACACATCATAATTATCATATTGCCTTGCATGATCATGTAGTTGACATCGTATTTGTGGCAAAGCCACGATGCATAATTTTTCATACATGTCACTCTTGATTCATTGCCCATCCCGGTACACCACCGGAGCCATTCATAGAGAGTCATATCTTGTTCTAGTATCGAGTTGTAATTCATGAGTTGTAAATAAATAGAAGTGTGATGATCATCATTATTAGAGCATTGTCCCCAAATAAAAAAAGGGAAAGGCCAAATAAAAAAAAGGCCAAATAAAAAAAGGAGAAAGGCCCAAAAAAATATAAAAAGGGACAATGTTACTATCCTTTTCCACACTTGTGCTTCAAAGTAGCACCATGTTCTTCATATAGAGAGTCTCATATGTTGTCACTTTTATTTACCAGTGGGATTTTTCATTATAGAACTTGGCTTGTATATTCCTACAATGGGCTTCCTCAAAATGCCCTAGGTCTTCGTGAGAAAGCAAGTTGGATGCACACCCACTAGTTTCTTTTGTTGAGCTTTCATACATTTATAGCTCTAGTGCATCCGTTGCATGGCAATCCCTACTCCTCATGTTGACATGAATTGATGAGCATCTCCATAGCCCGTTGATTATCCTCGTCAATGTGAGACTTTATCTCTTTTTTGTCTTCTTCACACAATCCCCATCATCATATTCTATTCCACCCATAGTGCTATATCCATGGCTCACGCTCATGTATTGCGTGAAAGTTGAAAAAGTTTGAGATTATTTAAGTACGAAACCATTGCTTGGCTTGTCATCGGGGATGTACAAGATGGGAGTATTTTTGTGTGAAGAAAATGAAGCATGACCTAACTATATGATTTTGTAGGGATGGACTTTCTTCAGCAATGTTGTTTTGAGAAGACATGATTACTTTGATTAGTATGCTTGAAGTATTACTATTTCTTATATCAATATGAACTTTTATTTTGAATCATTTGGATCAGAACATTCATGCCACAATAAAGAAAATTACATTGAGAATTATGCTAGGTAGCATTCCACATCAAAAATTCTGTTTTTATCATTTACCTACTCGAGGACGAGCAGGAATTAAGCTTGGGGATGCTTGATATATCTCCAACGTATCTATAATTTTTTATTGTTCCATGTTATTATATTACTTGTTTTGGATGTTTATGGGATTTACTTTACATTTTTATATCATTTTTGGGACTAACCTACTAACCGGAGGCCCAGCCGTATTGCTGCTTTTTTTGCCTATTTCAGTATTTCAAAAAAAAGGAATATCAAATGGAGTCCAAACAGAATGAAACCTTCGGGAGGGTGATTTTTGGAACGAACGCTATCCAGAGGACTTGGAGTGCAAGTCAAGAAGCAATCGAGGAAGCCACGAGGGTGGAGGGCGCCCCCCCCCCTACTGGGTGTGCCCCCTGTCTTGTGGGCCCCTCGGGCATCCACCGATGTACTTCTTCCTCCTATATATACCCACGTATCCCGAAAACATCAGAGGAGACCACGAAAAACTATTTCCACCACTGTAACCTTCTGTATCCGCGAGATCCCATCTTGGAGCCTTCGCCGGCACTCCGCCGGAGGGGGAATCGACCATGGAGGGCTTCTACATCAACACCATAGCCTCTCCATGAGTTGTGAGTAGTTTACCACACACCTTCGGGTCCATAGTTATTAGCTAGATGGCTTCTTATCTCTCTTTGGATCTCAATACCATGTTCTCCTTGATCTTCTTGGAGATCTATTCGATGTAACTCTTTTTGCGGTGTGTTTTTCGAGATCCGATGAATTGTGGGTTTATGATCAAGTTTATCTATGAGAAATATTTAAATCTCCTCTGAATTCTTTTATGTGTGATTAAGTTATCTTTGCAAGTCTCTTCGAATTATCAGTTTGTATTGGCCTACTAGATTGATCTT
The DNA here is from genome assembly GCF_002162155.2 of Triticum dicoccoides. Classification (NCBI taxonomy): domain Eukaryota; kingdom Viridiplantae; phylum Streptophyta; class Magnoliopsida; order Poales; family Poaceae; genus Triticum; species Triticum dicoccoides. Next base: position 646,591,444 of record NC_041387.1, read on the forward strand.
TCTTTCAATGGGAGAAGTGTTTAGCTTTGGGTTCAATCTTGCGGTGTCATTTCCCAGTGACAGCAGGGGCAGCAAGGCATGTATTGTATTGTTGCCATCGAGGATAAAAAGATGGGGTTTATATCATATTGCATGAGTTTATCCATCTACATCATGTCATCTTTCTTAATGCGTTACTCCGTTCTTTATGAACTTAATACTCTAGATGTATGCTGGATAGCGGTCGATGTGTGGAGTAATAGTAGTAGATGCATGCAGGAGTCGGTCTACTTGTCACAGACGTGATGCCTATATACATGATCATGCCTAGATAATCTCATAATTATTCGCTTTTTTATCTATTGCTTGACAGTAATTTGTTCACCCACCGTAATAATTATGCTATCTTGAGAGAAGCAACTAGTGAAACCTATGCCCCCCGGGTCTATCTCTTATCATATAAGTTTGCTATTTACTTTTATTTGCATCTTTAGTTTTCCAATCTATATCATAAAAATACCAAAAAAATATTTATCTTATCATATTATCTCTATCAGATCTCACTTTTGTAAGTGCCCTTGAAGGGATTGACAACCCCTTTATTGCATTGGTTGCGAGTTCTTGCTTGTTTGTGTAGGTGTGTGGGACTTGTGAGGAGCCTCCTACTGGATTGATACCTTGGTTCTCAAAAACTAAGGGAAATACTTACGCTACTATTGCTGCATCACCCTTTCCTCTTCAAGAAAAACCAAAGGAAGCTCAAGACGTAGCAGCGGTGGACCGGTAGTGGGGAGTGTTTTCGGGGAGGGCGGGGCGGCGCACCGCCGACTGCGGGCGGCGGGGGGCTGCTGTTTGGCCGGTGCTGGCTGGCGGCTCAGGGCGGTGGAGGTTGAAGATGAACTGCAGGCCCTTGACTCCGTATCCAAAGGCTGCAAAATCGACTGACCAAAGATGAAAAAGTCAGTCGACTGACGTGTAGCCTCACCTTGCTAGTGCGTTCAGTTTCAAAAGTAAAATTCAGTTTCGATAGCAAAATTCAGTTTCGACAGTTAAGTTCAGTTTCGGCGGTTAAATTCAGTTTCGACAGTTAAGTTCTGAGATGAGCGGTCGATGTATTTTACATCTAGAACTCTGTGGTTATGTATTTTACGTCTTATATTGGAGATGCTATTAGAATTCCACTCAGGTTAACATTGTCTCTCTTGTCCTGCTTCAGGCTCGGCGTCGTACAACTCACCGGAGCTGCTCCAACGATGAAACCCTCCATCACAGCCTCGGGCTCCATCTCCAGACGCCTAAGATCTTCTTCCCCTTCTCAGAAAGCCAAGTCAACCGAAGCATCCTCACCGGCCAACCCAATCACGCTGGGATCGACATGGCTTCGCCAAAGAGGTTGTACACTTGTTGCATACCTTTTTTACTCTACATGTTATATATATTGTCCACTTAGCACACATAGTAACAGGAAATATGATTATTTTATCCTACTATATGACAAGCAGTGAGGTACCAGGCAACATAGCTATCCGTGATGGACTCTCTTGAACGCCATCATTATTTATCTTTGCGCGTTTGAACTGTGCATTTCTCGATGGGCCTGGGAGTTGAGCTTGTATGGTAGTGTCCTAGGTCCAAAGTAATAGAAGTAGCACAAAAACATTTTTTAGCGTAGGATTTTCCTTGCTCAAGCCTGCCTACTAGAATCGCCAGTGCTTGAAAGGAAAAGTGAATGAAAAACATAGGAATTGGAAAGTTTCCTATGGTACTACTTTTCATGAATTGGGTGCAAAGGAATGGAGCAAAGGAAAACTCTAGGATTTGCTCCTTTAGTGTCTCCTTGAAAGAAAAACCTTAGGAATTCTAATTTCCACTTGTCCTTCTTTTCATATTCCTATTCATCAAGCACAAGACTAAGAGATAGTAGCATAATAGCATTATAACCATACATTTTCTTGTGGTTTGACTTAATCTCACCATGCTTTTTTTGCATCCTGTGATCTTCCAATTGTTGTGAATCAAACACCCAGATTGGCAGAAATCCTGTGTTTTTAAATTCTCTATTTTGCACGTGCATTCCTATACTATTCCTCTCTATTTCCTATCCCTGCATTGTTAGAATCCTCAAATTCTAACAAGCCCTTACTCAATTACTTCTGTTACAGATATGTGTCAAAGAAAACCTTGTGTGTTTTGTCCTGTTCCTGTGGTGTTGTGTTCCACCCCAGCTCAGCTGCTCCAACGACGGAAGGGTTTACCACAGCAGGGATCCGCTCACCAGACTATCTTTCGCCGCCTCAGATCTTCTTCCCCGCCACTGGCAGCCATGACAACTGCATTACCATCATCAATTGAGCAGATGACCTTGAGGACTACAAGGGTCTGCAAGAGAGGTCGCACTCTTCCGTGTCTGCTTACCTTATGCATCGCTTAATATGATGACATGCTACATTATCATCGTGTTCACCTATTAGACTCTGATTCAGGTCCAAACTAATGCTGAAACTTGAGTTTTTAAATTGTTGTGGGGTACATATTGGGGAAGCAATCAGTATTATCTGTCTACTATCTGGTTAATCTCAGGTGTCTACTATGAGTTTCATGTTGGGTGCAAACAAACATTAAAGGAGTCATTATTTGTATTTTTTAACTAAAGCTATTATCTGCCTACTATCATTGGTTTTAGGTCTATCACAGTTTGCTACCATCACTCTGGATTTGTGCATGCACTCCTTACATAATCTCACTATGTTTTATTCCTATGCATGCTAGTTATTGTACACAATGGAACTGATCATGTAGAGCAAAAGAGATGAGCCTTGGGTGGCAATAAAATTTCATGCAGATGTCGCTCCATGGTGGGCGCAAAGGCAGCTCCCCCCCCCCTCCACCCATTTAGGATCGTAATCAAGAGGAAGATAACTGTTCTGAGGGGGATTCAGAAGGAGAAGACCACTCCTATTTACCCCATGAGGTCTTCGCTCTAACTTGGCATGCTGATGTTGGTAATATCATGCATATGGTGCCTTGCATTGCTTATTGTATACATTAAAGATGTCATCTTCTTAGTTTAGACATGCTTTGTGTCAATGTCATCTGTTTAGTTTCTTTATCGTATATGTGAATCATGCAATGCCATCTTGTTTAGACAGGCATCATATATGTGAATTTTGCAATGCCACCCTGGTTAGCCAGTCATCCTATATGTGAATTATATCATGCCATCATTTTTTATTACGTGTTAAATTTGTCAACAATTTTAGTACATTCAATTACTCTTCCTGTGCATCAGCCATTCGGCATGGTCATGGAAAAATCTAGTGGAAACAAGGTCTTCAGAGCAGACAATGCTATCTGACGAAGCGCATGTCTTGCTGGTTACCGATAGCTCCTCAGAGGAGGATTCAGAGACAGATGACCAGTCATATCCCCCCCCTCGAGGTGCATGCTCTAACTTGGCAGGGTTATGTTTCTTATATCGTGTGTATGGTATCTTGCATTGTTATGTCATTTGCTTAGCTCAGACATGCTTTGTGTGAATGCCACATGTTTAGTGTCTAATTACCATATATGTGAATTATGCAATGCCATCTTGTTGCAAGACATTATATATGTGAATTATGCAATGTTTTCTTGTTGCAAGGCATTATGTATGTGAATTATGCAATGCCATGCTGTTTAGGCAAGCGTCATATATGTGAATTATATCATGCCGTCCTTTTTTTGTATTTCTCATTGCTTTTGTCGACAATGTTTGTATATTCAACTGCTCTTCCTGTGCATCAGCCATTTGAATTGGTGATGGAGAAATCTCGAGTGAAAACAAGGTCTTCAGAGCAGACAATGCTACTTGTTGAAGAAGATATCTTGCTGGTTACAGATAGCTCTTCAGAGGAGGATTCAGAGGCAAATGACCAGTCCTATTATCCCCCTGAGGTGTATGCTCAAACTTGGCAGGGTTATATTACGCATATCATGCATATGTTGTATTGCAATGCTTGGTTTTTACATCATATACACAATATTAAATGCCATCTCCTTAGTTGACACATCATATATGTGATTGCCCTCTTCTCACTTCCTTAGTATATAAATCATATATTTGAATTATGTCATGCCATGATGTTTACATAGACAGCATGTATCTGAATTATGGCATGCCAACCCATTTTCTAAAGACATAATATAGTTATATCATCTCATCCTGTTTACATAGTCATCATATTTTAAATTATGTCATTCTATCCGTGAATTACATCATGCCATCATGTTTCCATCAACGGCAAACCACTTTAATAGACACATCATATAGTTATATCATGTCATCTTGTTTACATAGTCATCATATTTTTCAAGTATGTCATTCTATCATGTTTAGTTAGCCATCATACATGTGAAATTGTGTCATGCTATCCTGTTTAATTAGCCATCATATATGTGAAATTATGTCCTGCTATTCTGTTTGGTTAGAGAACATAAATGTGAATTATTTCATGCCCTCTTTCCTTCCCTACTATCCATTGCACCTGTATATCTTACAATGTATGTACATTCAATTACATTTCTTGTTTATCATCCATTTCAATTGGAGGGAGTGATGGCAGTATATGTGGGAGTAAAATCACGGTCTTCAGAAAATATCGTGCTACCTGTCGATGCAGATAAAACCACGGTTGTACTTGCCCGAGAACCAGCCCCACCACACATAACCCAGACTCATGAAGATTGCACCCCTACCCAGTTGGACAAAGAACCAGCTACACCCCTTCTAACCCCAACCCTAGCAGATAGTAACCCAGTTCCCGTTGACACAGCACCGTCTCCACCACAGAGCACCCAAACACAAGCAGTTAGTAAGGCAACTGCAGTGCCCAAAGCACGAGGACCACCACTCCGAACCCCAAGTCAACGCTTAAAGCAGAAGAAGAATTGTTCTCAGGTCAGGTTCCGTAGCCATGGTTCATACTACTTTGCTCTTGCATCACTGTATTTACTCATACCAGCTAATTTCAAATTTGAAGGATGCAATTGAAACTCCAATGGTGCAACAGGTATGTTTTAATCCTATTTCTTTAACGTGTTTGGTTGTTTGCTGTTGTAACTTGCTCTATGTTGATTTCGGTTTCAATTGAATAAACAGTTATGTTCTCATGGCATGCACATTACAAGTGTTGTTATTGCTGTGTAGTTTCCCACACTTAAATTCTGTCTATGCTGCTTTGTCTTAAATAGATATGAATCGAACTGTATCTATCTTGATTTGGCAACATAAACTAGAATGATATAGACCATACAGTGACCATACTACATAGATATATGTTTGTTTCATGTTGTTATTCTGTCCACCTTACTACTGAACTGGTTTACCAAAATAAGTTTCATATACTACATTGTAAACCTGTGATGTGTTTGTTTGTTACTATTTTAGAACACGGATAAAATATTGGAGAAGAGTACCCCGTTATGCAATGGTAAAGGAAGTAATGCAGATAAGGTTCAAGATAGTGAGACATCCCTGTTGGTCTCCAAGAAAGCTGATAAAAACTATATTGAAGACACTAAGACAACCCCAAAGTCATGTCTTGATGTAGTGTTCGAGTTACTGGCTACTACTGTTGGCACCAGCTCTTTGAACTCATTGCCTGAATCAGTTCGGCTTCTTGAGTTACCAGCCGGTCACGTTCCTCGGCGAGCTTACTGCACTCCGCCTCCTTGGCACACAACACGGTGTTGGTTTCGCCTAGCTGCTACTGCAAGGCAGCGTTGGCCTCTGCCAAGAGAGAAGAAGGGAAAGGGCGTCAACATTCAACAAAGAAGGGATGCAGTTGCTGGGGAGATCCGGCCCGACTACTCAGCAGTCGGCCCGAATCTCGGGGACTACAGCCAGCGGGTGCGCTATTGCGCCCCCGCAGAAGGAAGAAGTTATCAATGATCAGCCAAACAAAATACATTTGCCGGGGAGATCCGGCCCGACTACTCAGCAGCCGGCCCGAATCTCGGGGACTACAGCCCGCGGGTGCGCCAGCGCGCCCCGCAGAGAAAGGAAACCAAGACTTACTCCGGCTCTCAGACAAGTTGGCGGTCTGCCTCTCCAGCTCCCGGACATAGGAGTTGAAGGTGGCCGCACAAAGGTTGTGGTAATCCTGCAATAAAGATGCCAGAAGGAGTTAGCACTTGATACTTGCAAGTTAAAGTTCCAGACCGCCTGCTCAGCAGCCGGCCCAAAACTTGGGGACAACACCCACTGGGTGTGCCAGCGCACCCCCACCAAGAAATAAAAAGATAAAAAACAAAGAAGTGAGAAGCATACCCGGATGGTTGCTTGCGAGTTCAGGAATGCCTCATTGCACCGCTTGAGGGCGTCGGCTTCAGCCTAGAGGGCCTGGACGTCAAGGGCCGCCTGGTTCAAGGCTCCCGTCCCGACTCCGTGCACCCAACCGGAGGGCGCGGCGCTGGTCGCCTCGGTGTCCGGAACTGACGAGCTCGCGGCGCCGGCCTCTAGCGGTCGCAGTGCCGAGGCAACCTTCGCAAGATGGCGGCGCACGGGTGTGCGGGCCTCGGGAGTTGGGCCCTTCACCACCTCGTTCCCAACTGGTGGCGCCGGCGGGGCGGCTGGCTGCCTGTCTTGCGTTCCGCTGGCCGGCGGTGGCGGAGGCACGATGACGTCCGGCATGGCAACGTCGCTGCCCTCCCTCTCCATAATTGGCTTCTCGTCGCCGGCCCCCTCAGTTATCACCACAAACTCTGGCAGAGGCGGCGCGGAGTTCAGGGGAGCCACTAGCACCGGCTCCTGGCGGCGCGCGGCCTCTGCAAGCCGCTCCTTCGCCGCGGCGTCAGCCTCCGCCTGCGCCAGCTTCCTTAGCGCAGACGCCTCTGCCTTGTCAGCCGCGGCCTTCTCCAGGCGGGCGGCTTCCTGCTCCTCGCGCACCTCCCGCGCGTTTCGCTCCTGCGCCTCCCGGAGGTCGGCGGCCAGATCGATTCGCCGGGTGGTGGAGGTCTCCAACGACCTGATGACCAAGGCGACGGCCGACTTGTTGAGGGTGAGCGGGGCCCTGAGATATGAGAGCAAGGCAAAGAAATGTTTAGGCCGGATCGGCAAGAAAGGGAAAGCGTAAGAGAAAATACTTACGCCGACACCATGGGCGGAGCCTTCGGCTGCCTCTTTCCGCCTGGTCGCGGTGGCCGGATTCTTGGGCTTCTTCAGCGCGCTGTCGAACAAGGCGGCGCCCTGCTTTCGCTTGCACTTACCGCCTCCAGCAGACGGCCCAGCGGAGGGTCTGCGCCTGCGTTAGCAGCGTCCCGGGCGGGGCGCGTCTCGTCTTCCTCGTCATCGTCCTCAGGCCATCGTCATAAGGCTAGGTCTCCATGCCGTCCCACCTGCTCCGTCGCCGCCGCCTGCAGCATCATCCTCCAAGGCGGCCGCCCCCAAGTCAGGGTCTTCCTCATCACTCACCTCCCGGTCCGGCTGGTAATCACCACCCGGCCCCACGATGGCGGTCGTCGCCGAGGACATGTAGATCTGTGCTCCAAGGAAGGACCACTTCATACCAAGATCAAGACTAAAGCAAGAACTAAAAAGAAGAAGCTAAGAGACTTACGGCAAGCGGCAGGTTGTCGCGGGAGTACGGTCGCTTCCCAAACCGCCAGGACCCCTCCGACACCTTGAGGTCGGAGATCTTGTTCACCATCCGGGCCACATGGCAGTCGGCATCTTCTTCGTGCACATCCGGCTCGGGTCGCGGTGCCCGCTCATCCAACAGATCAGATGAGGACGGCCTTGCAGCGGGAGAACCCGACGCTCCATGAAGGCGATCAGCAGGTCGGACGCCACGAGACCCTCCGCCTCCGTCAGCACCCGGAGCCGGCTGATGGGGGCGGCCGTGTCGGCCGACATGGGCTTCGGCTTGTAGCCCATGTTGGGCCGAAGCCCAATAGGGGGGCCGGCCTCGTAGGCGGCAGGTTGATGAAGTCGACTGTCGGGTTGACGTTCTCCACATAGAAGTATGATTGCTGCCATAGTTTCACCGACTGTGACAGCTTGATGACCGGGAAGGCATTCTTCTTCGACGGCCGGTGCACGGCGACGAAGGCGCTGCACTCGGCCGCCTTCTCCTTGGCGGACGTGCCCAGTTTGGCGTAGAAGAAGCCTCCCGACAGCTCGATTGTGGGGAGGATGCCGAGGTAGCCCTCGCACGCCATGACAAAGGCAGACAGCAGCGTCACAGTGTTGGGCGTCAAGTGGTGCAGCTGGATGTGGTTAAACTCCATGAATTAGCGGAGAAACCCACTCACCAGGAGGCCGAAGCCGTAGAGGAAATGTGAGCGGAAGACGACCCGCTCGTCCCTCTGCGGCGCCGGCGAAATCTCCTCCCGCGGCGGCACCTGCACCTTGACGAAGGCGGCGTTGGGCATCCGGCGCGTGGCCCGGAGAAAGGTGAGGTGATCCTCGATCACCATCGAGCCGTCCCAGTCTCCTCCCTTCTCGCGTGCCATGGCGTCCGAGCAGAGCTGCGTGGGGAGGAGGAGCTCGACGACGGCAAGCTGCGGCGGCGCTACGGTGGGCACTGAGCAGCGGCAGCAGAGAGAGAGGAGGAAGAAAGAGTGGGGAGGAGGGCGCGCGCGCTCTGCCGCTCCCTACCTCCCCCTACTTATAGCCCTCGGGCAGCGAAACCGAGGGGGCGGGACGTGGGATCATGGGATTAAATGCGCCCACGACCCCCCGATTACTATGCAGAGTTACTGCGCAGTAACTCCTGCGGGAATCGCAACTGCCCGCCTCGGCCGCAGCGGATCCACCCGCGTGCCGAGGCCTAGTGGTGGCGGGCCCGGCCCGCTGTCACATCCCATCGAGAGCGCGGGGTGGCAAGCTGGCCAGGCTGACATGCGCCATGTGGCGTGCTCATGGCGGGCGGCAGGCCTGGGGAAGCTTAGCAGGAACGCCATTTGTTTCCCGCCTTGGTGTTTGAAATCGGCGGACGAGCCCGCCTTGTCAAATCGGCTCCGGCAGCCGGCGCATCACAATGCGGACCGAGCGTTCGATCAGAGCGCGGCAGGAGGGGAAGCTGCTGAGACCTCACGGCCCATCAACTGTGATGCCTCACCGGCTTCGGGGACTACTATCGGAGTAATCGGCCACAGGTAGCCTAACCCGAGTCCCTGAGCCTTTCAAGACTTTGGGTCGGCTTCGCCCCGAGAGACACCAGCATGAAGCGCCGCCTTCCGGCGGCCGGCTAGCTCAACAGCCGGGTGCCCGAAGACGGCTGAGTACCAGCAGACGGCACCAAGACGGGCCGACTACTAGAAGGTGGCCTCCATAGAGGCCGACTTCTAGCAGGCGGCCACCCGGCGCCCTCAGAGTCTGCGCCCCTCATCAAAAGGACAAGAGAGGGTGAGGCTCATAGTGTAGCCCCTCACCCCCGAATCCTGGGCTTGGCGTGGCTATAATGCCCTGTACAGGCGGAGATCTTCGCACGGCGCGGCACTGTTGCCACTTCCCCCTTGACGTCATTCCTGACAGGCGGAGCCCTGTTCCCACGACGGACTGTCGGTACAGCCTGCAGGCGGCGGGCCCTACCAGGCAGTGAGAGACTGGAAGATGGCAGAAGCCAGACCAACCGGATCTAAGGGAGGCCGGCTTCCAGCAGACAGCCAGTTCCTCCCTCGAGGCCCGTGCACCATTAACCAGATGGGCGTGGTGTGGCTACAGTGATCTCCCACCAGGCGGCGAGACTGTAGCCACGCTCCCCTGACCAAGCCCGCATCATTAGCGTCATGGCTACAGTGATCAGCCACCAACCAGACCTGCCCGCGGCAGGGGCGGCCTGTGGGCTCCGTACCAGACCAGTCAGCGGGGCCCACCAGGCGGCGGGCCCCAGCTGCCAGCGGAGAAGGCGACGACCAGAGACACTGACATCCGGGTCCAGCACCCGGCCAGATTACCATTGTACCCCTGGGGGGTAGGCCTATATGAACCCCCCAAGGCACCCATGCAAAGGGTTCCCAACCTATTAGAACTAGCTTCCACCCTAGAGGAAGAAGAGAGCTATCCCTGCCTCCTTCTACCCCTAGCATACAGCTCGAGGAGCACCATTGTACTCACTAGTGCCTTAGTGCTCATGTAGAGACCCCGCAGAGCAGGACTAGGGGTGTTATCTCCTAGGAGAGCCCCGAACCTGGGTAAAGTGTGCCGGCGTTCGTGTCTATCAACATAGTTCTTTTTTGAAATGGTCCCTATCAACATAATGAATCGGGAGAGAACTGTAGTTGTGTGTATCACAGTACGGACCCACTAGGTCCACTCTCGAACACAAGCAATCGCCTCTTTTACTACTCATATGCACCCCTCGTTTTTTACTCTAATCCACCCTTCTTATATTTGGGACCCACATCATTTTCAACGTATAGTCAATTAACGACAGAATTGCGCAACTTTTTTTTGAGTAGTAATTCAGAGGAGCAGACTCTAAACTGGGTTGTGTGGTCTCTGTGGACCGTCTAACAAGATGACCAGCCCAGCAGGTTTTTCTTTTGGAAAATAGGTAGCCCAATATTTCTTTTTGAAGAATACCCAAGCTAGGCCTATTTGTTTTCTCTGACTTACTGGGCTGCAAATGTTTCAAGACGAGGAGGGCTGCATTCCGGCCTGGCCAAAGAGTAAGGTCAGTGTCTGTTAAAAGTAATATCAAAGGGGTTGAAAATTCCAAAAAAATTATAGCAAATGGGTTATTAGTTTCTTTTTTGGTTTTTGTTCTTCACTAATATTTTATAGTATTTCATTGGATATAACATGACATAGTACTAATTTATTTTTAAATTTGTTTTAGTATGGCTACTAATTTTTGGATTAAGAATATTTTGTTCCCCAGCAAAAATTTGCAGATTTCCAAAATTTCGCACATATTTTGTTAATTTTTTCCACCCTAGTGCTAACCAGAAAATGGGCATCAATTCTAAAAATGGAAAATGGGCTGCAATAAATTCCATATGAATTAGAAAATGAGTAAAAATTATAAAAATAATAGCAAATGCGCTGTACACGCCACAGATTTCGAGGCTGACTTGTTTACGCAAGGCTTTGTTAGTCAACACACGATTCTAGCAGCAGTGACTGTTGGATGTCCATCCAACGACCGACGTGCTTCTTCAATCTCTGGTCTTTCTGCTCCACCCACCTAAACTAGTGCCGGCGGGACTGCCTGCTCCCTCCTCTTGTGGCCAGTTGTGATGCCGCGCAGGCTTCCCCGGCCCACCCTACTCCCTCCTCTAGCATGTCCGCACGCAATCAACTGCCTCCTTATTACGCGAAAAAAATGATTCCTCCCACTGACATCTGGGGCGCATCGGTTGGAAGGCTGACCTGTGGGCCTACTAAGTTGACGCGTACGCAGGTCTTGTCAACTTAGTCAACAAACGATTCTAGCAGCAGTAACCGTTGGATTAGAATGGAACGGTCCTGCTGTTCCTCAAGTGCTACTCTTCTTGCAAGAGCCGCCCAAACCAGCGCCGGCGAGACCTCCTGCTCCTGCCTCCAGTGGCCGGCTATGCTGTCGTTGAGGCCTCACCGCCCCCCTACTACTCCCACCGCTAGCCAGGCCCTGCGGCGGCGGCATCCTCACACTGCAGTCGAACCAGTGAACCCTCATACTCCTCTCCGCGTGGGCATCCACTGCCGCGTCTTCCCCGGCTCCACGTGGTCCCCTTCCTAGGCCTCGCCATCGTCCACTGCCCTGGTGCTCTCGGTGCGGCGTGGTCAACATGGTCATGGAACGACTTCCATTAGACGTGGACTGTACGTGGAGAGGCTGACAGCTGAGTCCACGGCCGCACACAAGGAAATGCCTCCTTATTACGTGCAAAATAATGATTCCTCCGGCTGACATCTGGGACCCACCGG
>NC_041387.1:646603677-646605443 GCF_002162155.2 Triticum dicoccoides
AATACCCCCTGCTAGCTGGGACCCACCATAGTGGGTGGCTGACTTGTGGGCCTATGAAGTTGACGGGGACGGAGGGCTTTGTCAACTTAGTCAATACTCCAGTGACCGTATGATGTCCATCCAACAGCCATAGTGCTTCTTCAACCTCTGGTCTTCTTGCTCCAGCCGCCCAAAGTAGCATCGGTCGTGCCGCCTGCTCCTGCCTCCCGGGGCCGGCTGTGCTGCCGTGGAGGCCTCATACTACTCCCACCGCTGGCCGGGCCATCCCTCTACTCACCCACACCCCCTGTTATTCTGCGGTGATGGCAGCCTCACGCCGCAGCCGAACCAGTGAACCCTCATACTCCTCTCTGTGTGGGCATCCACTGCCGCATCTTCCCCTGCTCCGCGTCGTCCCCTTCCGAGGCCTCACCATCGTCCACCGCCGTGGTGCTCTCAGCGCCGCATGGTCAACGTGGTCAAGGAATGACTTCCATTGGACGTGGACTGTACATGGAGAGGCTGACAGCTGGGTCCACGGCCGCAGCAAGGAAGTGCCTCCTTATTACGCGGAAAATAATGATTCCTCCACCTGACAGCAGGGACCCGTCGGACGGGCCACTGTATTTTGTGAAAAAATGTTTTCCCCCTGACTGCTGGGACCCACCAGCTACATCTTCGCACGCAAGGAAGTGCGTCCGGGCAAAAAAAAATGATTCGCCCCCCTGACTACTGGGACCCACCAGCTACATCTTTGCACACAAGGAAGTGCCTGACAGTAGGGACCCACCTGGTCAAAGCGTATGTAGTGTTGTCATTCTGGTCGCGAACGTGTACTTACATACTGGTGGATGTAGAGGCGTGCACGTGTCGTAGTATAGGCGCACACGTAGCATGTACACGTACGTACAGTGGCCAATGTGCAATAAAGAAAATACGGCCACGTATGTACATACGGGAGGGGTCTCGAATGCCTACTTGCACATACGTACGGCCAGGGCTCGTGTACATGGTTGGGTCAGAACGGAGAAATGGCGTCATCGTCGTGTTCATGGGGAGGCAACGGAATGCGTCGTGTTCATGGAGAGGCAATAGAATGCGTCGTGTTCATCGGGAGGCAACGAAATGTGTCGTGTTCATCGGGAGGCAATGGAACGCGTGGGAGCCAACCGGCTTGGACGGAACAGGCGATGGAAACGAGGCCTGGCGTACCGCAGAATGGAGGAAATGGCCTTGTGTTCGACCGGCCACATTTGAAATGGGATCCTGTTCATCCGTAGGGGTCTGGCGTACCTCAAAACGAAGGAAACGGACTTGTGTTGGACCTCCTACGGTCGAAACGGGGTCCTGTTGATCGGGAGGGGTGTGGCGTACCGCAAAATAGAGGAAACGGGCTTGTGTTGGAGCGCTACGGTCGAAACAGGGGTCCTGTTCATTGGGAGGGGTGTGGCGTACCGCAAAACGGGACTCCACGGGATACTGTTCATCTCCACAATCGACCTCCTCCAGCCTCCACGGGCTACTATTCATCCACTGTCGACCTCCTCCAGCCTCAACCTATGACTGTTCATCCACGGGCTCCTGTTCATCCAGCCTCCACCGCGTGCTACTCCACCGGCTACTGTTCAACCACCCCTCTCCACGGGCTCCTATTCAACCACCCCTCCACGGGCTACTGTTCATCCACCCCTCCACCGTCTACTGTTCATCCAGCCCTCCACGGGGTCATCCTGTTCATCCAGCCCTCCACAGGGTCCTGTTCAGCCAGCCCCAACCGGCTCGATCGA
>NC_041387.1:646605880-646642660 GCF_002162155.2 Triticum dicoccoides
CCAAACCCCCCCAGCAAATGCTCACTATTCATCCAAAGGCAGCATTGATCGTCTTCAGTTAGCAGAAGTAGCGAAGGAATCACTCGATTGGGTTCAGTTAACAGCCATCGATCGATCGCTCGGGTTCAGTAACACATAGCGTGCAGTGCAATCGCTCGGGTTCAGTTAGACGACGCCTCGCTCGGGTTCAGTTAGAGCCCAACGCCTCGCACACACGCACGTACGTGTATGAGAGAAACGTGCATCGCTCGGCCCCCGACCACCCACCGTAACCGGAAACTTGCCGAAATTTTCATCGCCCTCGCTTCTACCATGTTTTTTCGGTCATGGACGGCCCAAAGCATGTCATGCAGTTGCGTCTCCGGCCCGCCCAACACAAAAAGCCCATTTTTTGTCATGATTTTTTGTCATAGAAGTAGGAGCCCACCACATCTATAATGATACCGGGTTTTGTCACAATTATCGTCATAGAAGTGCCATAAGTATGACAGAAAAATTTCGTTCGGCCAAAATGTCACGGATGTGTCTTTTTTTGTAGTGATTGTTTTTAGCAGAATTTTCCCATGGTGTAATTTTTATGAAGAAATAAAGTTGTCTGGAATCGCCCCAAAATTTTATTGAATTATTTTCCGGGAAAGAGCCATAGAGCAAGAAGGGCGGCGAGAGAGGGCCACTAGGTGGCCATGCGGCCCCACCCCGCATCTTAGGAGGGTGTGGGGCCTCTGGTTACCACCTTACCTCCTTTGGCCGATCAATACCTCAATTGAAACCCTCGTCGATTTAATCTAGGAATTTTTCACGATAAGGAGCCACCGCCACCTCTATTCTTCATCTGGAGGCTGATATTGGCATCCGAAGAGGGGAATTCACCATCATTGTCATCATCAGCATCTTCTTCATCACCACCACCATGAACTCCCCACCCATGTGTGAGTAATCTCCTTGTAGGCACATGGGGTGGATAGTAATTGTATGACATCTCTTATGTAATAGATGTCTGATGTGATACGTTTTGGTTCCTAGTGCCATGTATGTTCTGAGATTGATGTTGCTATGACTTTATTATTCTTAATGCTTGACACTAGGGTCCCAAGTACCATGATTTCACATCTGAACTCTTTTTGTTTTCATGAATGTGTGTGTGTGTGTGTGTGTTTTGAATCTTCGCTAAAGTTATATGCACCCATTATGGGGGATGGCTATGATTTGAGGATTACATGTGTTCATTGATTGTTAATACTTTGCTCTGGTGCTTTTTGAAAGGAGTTCCCTAATTACCCTTAATTTCCATTAGGACCCCACCAAAATAGGAGGGTGGGACAAAAGATGGTGTGCAAGTTCTTACTGCAAGCACGTAAAATTGCATACAGATTACATAACTACTTATTATTGATGAATTAAGTCTACTTTGTTGTCGCACTGTGTTCCGGCTATTACATATTTATTCCATCCATGCTATGTCCATTATCCACTCTCATGCCAACACTTTTCATAGGTGTCTCTCTCTTTGCATTTCTCTTGTTCTTGACAACTTCTAGGAATTTTTGTCTTTGTTACTACTCTGCAATCCCAACTCATTCGCTCCATAGCTTTTGCTACTAATAACTGCCAGGCAAGTATTTGTTTTCTAGGTATGGTTGAATTGACAACTCAACTACTAAGGCTTATAAGCATTCTTTGGCTTCCCTTTGTGTCGAATCATTAAATTTGGGTTGTAATACTTCCTCGAAGATTGTTGTGATCCCCTACACCTATGGGTTATTAGGGAGGCACAAAGAAGTTTGACAGTTGATTGGAAACAAAGTCTCCACTTACCTCTAAACAGAGCCGAATCTGCCTTGCCCCATAGAGAATCCTCCCAGACAAGAATGACCACCGCCAAAACTACCTTATTCCATACACATATCCCTATCCTGCAAACGCGTGTAAATCAATGGCCTCTGCTATGGTGTCCCATGCCAATCAACACCGCCGCCACACCAATCACCGCGTCCCTGCACCCAGCTCCCCCACATACAGCTTCATTGTGGCCCTATGCATATCCACCAATGCTGCCAGCATCACCCTGCATCATGTCCAGTTGGCTCGCCTTCCACAAGAGATAGGCCATGCCCCACGCTAGTTGCCTCTCCCAGCCATAGCCGCTAGAGGTGGGGCCACGAAATTATAAATCAAACATGAAGAACTATCGCTCCCAACCACTGGCCACTCCTTTGCCTCCGCCGCCGACTATCGCTCTAGGTTAGATATGTGCTTGGGAAGATGCATGGAGCCAACCCCCTCTGTACTATTTTTTGTAGTTGATATGACCCACAACGGTTAAACCGGGGTACATAGGTGTGGTATCGCCTTTCAAAAGTTTTTCATCAACGTCTGCTCTGAGCTCGGCACGTAGATGGGTGCCACTTAAGGCGTGGTGGTCCATCCAACATCGATCGGATCAGGATGGCCAAAACATAGCTCCCTCACCACATTTGTGCCAATGACCGCTACAACAATCCATTAAACCACTGATGCTCCTAGCTTGCCTGAGCTCCCTCATATAGACACCGCGGTAGATGCGTGCTAGTGTTCCTGCACGAGAATAATGCATCTGTTGGCCGAGAGGGGGGAGGCCAAGAATTATTACTTATGCTCAATAGTACTAACGGGGTAGTGGGATCTCGTATCCGCACCGAGATCTAGGTATCCACCCTTATGGCGGACAAGGGCAGGGTAGGGTTACATGAGCTTTGCACTCCGACATGCACCTAATAAAGCCAGCCCCCACCATCCTTGCCTAGTGGTAGGGTTGCGAGGTCTCTCGTCGCCTCTCTTAATAGAATACATAAGTAACTTGCTCTTCATTAAATAAGTGTGATTGGTTGTGTTGGTGTGAGATTCTGATTCTATTTTAATGAAATTGGGCCCGGTAGACTCCTTTAATAAATTTTTTGGCATTAATCAACCTATCACATGCTTGCCAATCAAATCAGGACTAAATTTCTAGGTAAGATATTTTAGCTAAGCTCTGCTAGCACACTATCTTGTGAGTGTTGTGACACGAGAACAGTGTCCGTAGGAAGGTTGAAATCACTTCTTATTGACACTCTGCCATAAAATAGACCAAAACACACCAAGAAAACTCACAAGAACTAATGAGTGTGAGATTTATGGATCTCTCATATGAAATAATTATATTGAAATTCAGATGCATCTCAAGCTATGACACATGTGCGATAGCATGGTCACAAAGGTGTTGATTACCCCCGCTGAAAGGACAAGCTACACTTTATGTCCCATGAAAACGTTCTTCAACAAAGGCAGCATACATAGATTGTATCAAAAAGACCTTCCGAGTTTAATCGTACTTAAATCTATCTGCCTCTTAGTATAATCACCACACAACGAAGAAAATTGATAGGAAAAGATAAGAGAACAGGAGAAAAGTGAGGTAGAGAAACCTCTCTCTCATTTTCCTCATACGAGAATAGAATAAGGAAGAGATAGCTAACAGAAAAAATAGACGAAAGGGCTTGTCCTCTTCCTTGTTCAGGTGATGGAAGGATATGCCGAGCCAAAATGTCGATGATAGAAAGGCGAGATCAACTAGATTCATAGGGCACGCATGCCAAATGAGATGCATATCATGGTGCATATTAACTGGTCGAAGACATAAAGGAGTGTAGGAGGCAAGGAGCTTTGTCCATGGCAAGTGAAATTGACAAGGATGAGCTAGGACCATATGAATATGTGAAGATTTTCTGCATTTTGTATATGCAAAGAAATCCATATTCTTTGTTGGGACAATTCATATAAAAAAACAAGCCAATTAATGGAAACACTTAATATTTACCCCCTCGGCAATTCTCAAATCTATTATGAGATTTGAACCTTGATAGGTTTATTTGTTAAGACGTGAAATATTGTACATTCCATTGTCGCCATCCACTCCATCTTAGGAGGCTCGTCGTCCATCTCCATGTGGTTTGTCTTTTAACCCTTGGACATTTCCATTGCCACTTGATTTTTATGTCTGACCCACCCACCGACAGAATGCCTTGCCCGTCCATGGCCATTGACTCTCTCGTTGTCACGTTGCTCCATCAAAGCACACTTCCACTAACATTTATCCCTAGTCTCAGTAGTCTTCTATCTGAACTCATGAAAACAATGCACCTCTAGCGTCAGTGAGCCCTACCACTAGACTCCAACATTTTCGCGTAGTGAGGTCACTAGACTTGGCTCTGCCTCTATTCCCTTTATTTCATGTGTTGGTTTTTGTTTTGTGCCACAACCATAGCCTTACCTAGAGCTTGCATGTTCTCTTCTCCGAGTCATGGCTCGTTGCTAGATACAAACATGCTTGTTCATCGTGATAAAAATCAAATGGCTAACATCATTTGAAAATTAAGATAGTTCGAGGTAATTGTGATCTTTATATGCAAGGAAATTAAAGTTAATATTAAATTTAACCAAACTAGTGGACTCGTCTATAAAGTTTATGTCACGCCATCTAGAGTATTATAGAACCGCCAACACCATCATGAACACTTTTTCGTCCTCTTTACAATCCAAATAACTTTCTTGTAGTCACAAGAACCACATTTGTGATCTTTGATCGCAATTATCACAATTTGACATTGATTGATTGATGGGTGACATGGAAGATTGCAGCGACCCGCATAAAAAGTAAAATGAATCAGAATGATGTAAATATGCATGAAAAGTGAGGTGTTTTCTGTAAATGGAAATGGTTTATAGGAACAAGAAAGAGAGATTCCTCTTATAAGTATGATGTAAATAATTGTTGGAGCTTACTATAGAAAATTCAGCGGTTTCATGTGAATGAAATTGATGTCCAAGAGCTTACTCTTATCAAAAAAGATTGAACAATTTAACCCACATCTCAATCAAATGAGGGGTGTAGATAGACCGAGGACCCAATATAGGGGGAAGTACTCTTGTTTTCATGTTTGGTTTTGGATTGTTAAGTTCTTGTCGCCCGCTCATTTGTCAATTTTTCTTTTGAGTCACTTGTTCACGAAATTCCCCACCACCTTATGTCAGTCTCGAACTTTATACATAAAGTTGGACGAAAGGCTGTTTCCAGATCTATTTCAAGAGTGGTACATGTGTCTGACTACTACCGCACGCACGCGCAGGCACATGCATCACTATGCGGCCGAATTTCGTGTTTTGCCCCTTTAAGCAAAGAATTTAAGGATCTGACCCCAGTTCATTTTTTTTTAAATCGGACCCTTTTGCTACTACCACGGGGCTCGGCGGTAGGTTCAGGCAACCAACCGTTAACTAAAGGCCAGCATGCCACCCTGCCGCCACGACCTCAACGGTAGATTATGGGACCCTACTGTCGATCCCTGTGGCGGTAGGGTCATGGGGTTTTCACCTGTAACCTTGCTGTAACCGAAAAACGCAAACCTCTGGCGGTAGGTTATGAGAACCTACCGCCAGGGTACTTGGCGATATGGTCCTGTGGTTTTGCATTTTTGCAAGTTTTAATGCTTGTTTATTTTCTAAAATTTTATCACAACAAGAATACAATATAATATATATTTAAGAGCCTAAAATATGTAGATCTCACACAATATAACATGTATCACACTCGAGATATTAATATCAAATGGTTCCACATAGTTTCACAAATAGCAAGTAGCAAACGGTTCCAGCTAACACATAGTTTCACAAATAGCACATAGTTCAGCAAGCCCAACTAACACAAGTTGTTTTGCAAAACCAACTAAAACAAGGAGACTAACAAGCCAAGACCAAAATTACGTGCTTCTTCCCCTCTTGGAGGTACAGTCCTCGTTGTTCTTTGAATGAGTCACTTCAGCCTTCTTCTTGCACCCTCCCCGAGGAATCGGTTTCTGGAATGGGGATGGACTCTTCCAATCCTTATTTGGCTTATTCCTCTTTGGAAGCTGAGATGGTTGAGTTGGTGGAGGTCCGTAATCTTCATCGTACTCCTCCTCTTCTTCTTCATGGGCCTCCTCCTCCTCCTCCTCCTCAACCAACCTAGACGATGAGGCATCATGGCTCGATGAAGCGATGTTACCTTGTGTGCCTGCAGGATCATGAACTTCAACCGAGCCAGCGCACCCAAGCAGGCCTACCAGCTTACGACAACACTTCACAAACTTCTGCACTCGCAATGAAACAAGGACATAATATTTATCAGATTTATGATTGCAAATGAACAAGAACATAGGGTATTTCTAGGCGGTTGAAATGCTACCTTCATCGACTCCCTCATGATGTTCTCAGAATCTTTGGCCCCAGGGGCACCACCTAGTGCATCCGAGTCATCAAAGATGCATCTGTTCAGCTCACTAGACTGTAAAGGCATAAGTGAGTCACAATGACGAATAAAATAAATTACATACAACCGCCGGTTCAAGACAGAAGAACACAACTTACCAATTTGTTGATCAGAGGTGCAAACTCCCTAAATCCACTCATGTCTCTGATGCTGGCCTGGTAGGCCTCTTCCTCGGGGGCATCCATCTCCATCTCGGCGATATCTTTTGTCGTCCACCTAGGCCTGAGACGAAGACAGTGCTTCTGGCCATCATCGTACCACCTCATGTGTTGGGCATAATCATCCCAGTCAATCACTCGCCTCTCCCCATCTTTATGCCACCTGCGCCAGTTCCACTCCATCACAAAAGATTTATGCTGCTATCCCCAGTTTGTGATCGACTGATTATACTTCCGGCTCATCCTACAAGGCATAAACAACACAAAACATCATAAGAACGTCAAACGCAACAAAATCATGGTAACGGAGAACAATGCACTCACAAGTGGAGTTCGTGGCCACCGGTATCGTTCGGCCTGTCCGGTGGTGTATGCTAGTAGATCCCAAACTGCACGGCCACACGGTGTGGCAAGTGCCACTCGACAGCGTACACACATAGCATGGGCTACATGCACCGCCAAAGACCGCGGTCATTCTCGCATATCATGTTTAGCTCGAACCCCCACTCTTGGCCATGATATAGCCACCAGTTTACCTATTACACAAACATTGGTGAGAACCCACAAGTGTAGGGGATCTATCGTAGTCCTTTTGATAAGTAAGAGCGTCGAACCCAACGAGGAGCAGAAGGAAATGATAAGTGGTTTTCAGTAAGGTTTTCTCTGCAAGCACTGAAATAGTAGGTGATAGATAGTTTTGTGATAAGATAAATAGTAACGAGCAAAAAGTAAATAAAGTAAATAAAGTGCAGCAAGATGGCCCAATCCTTTACGTAGCAAAGGATAAGCCTGGACAAATTCTAATAATGAGGAAGGAGCTCCCGAGGACACATTGAGAATTATCGTCAAGCTAGTTTCATCACGTTCGTAAGATTCGCGTTCGGTACTTTGATAATTTGATATGTGGGTGGACCGGCATTTGGGTACTGCCCTAACTTGTACAAGCATCCCACTTATGATTAACCCCTATTGAAAGCATCCGCAACTACAAAAAGGAGTATTATGGTAAACCTAACCACAGCATTAAACATATGGGTCCATATCAACCCCTAACGAAGCAACGCATAAACTAGGGTTTAAGCTTCTGTCACTCTAGCAACCCATCATCTACTTATTACTTCCCTATGCCTTCCTCTAGGCCCAAATAATGGTGAAGTGTCATGTAGTCGATGTTCACATAACACCACTAGAGGAAAGACAACATACATCTCATCCAAATATCAAACGAATACCAAATTCACATGACTACTAATAGCAAGACTTCACCCATGTCCTCAGGAACAAACGTAACTACTAACAAAGCATATTCATGTTCATAATCAGAGGAGTAATAATATGCATAAAGGATCTGAACATATGATCTTCCACCAAGTAAACCAATTAGTATCAACTACAAGGAGTAATCAACACTACTAGCAACCCACAGGTACCAATTTGTGGTTTTGATACAAGATTGGATACAAGAGATGAACTAGGGTTTTGAGAGGAGATGGTGCTGGTGAAGATGTTGATGGATATTGACCCCCTCCGGTTGAGAGGATCGTTGGTGATGACGTTGGTGATGATTTCCCCCTCCCGGAGGGAAGTGTCCCTGGCAGAACAGCTCCGCCAGAGCCCTAGATTGATTCCGCCAAGGTTCCTCCTCGTGGCGGTGGAGTTTCGTCCCGTAAGCTTGCCCCCGATTTTTTCCAGGGGAAGAGTGATGATATAGCAGAAGATGGACGTCGGAGGCCCACCAGGGGGCCCAGGAGATAGGGGCCGCGCCCTATAGGGGGGCGCCCCCCTGTCTCCTGGACAGGGTGTGGGCCCCCTGGCATATTTCTTTCGCTCATAAATTCTTAATAATTCCAAAAGGTTGTTTCGTGGAGTTTCAGGACTTTTGGAGTTGTGCAGAATAGGTTTCCAACGTTTGCTCCTTTTCCAGCCAGAATCCCAGCTGCCGGCATTCCCCCTCTTCATGGTAAACCTTGTAAAATAAGAGAGAATAGCCATAAGTATTGAGATATAATGTGTAATAACAGCCCATAATGCAATAAATATTGATATAAAAGCATGATGCAAAATGGACGTATCAACTCCCCCAAGCTTAGATCTCGCTTGTCCTCAAGCGGAAGCCAAAATCAAAAAATATGTCCGCATGTTTAGAGATAGAGGTGTCGATAAAAATAAAATACGGACATGAAACTACTAGGGAAAACCTTATACACAGAAATTTAGCAACAGCGCGGGTCAAAAAAGCGCGCTAGTGCTATATAGCAGTAGCGATTTAAGAGAAACCGCGCTACAGATACAAACTTAGCAGTAGTGCTGGTAGTCGCGAAAGCGCTACTACTAATATGACCATTGGCAGAATGATAGGCAACGCATAGCAGTAGCGGGCTTAGATGAAACGCGCTACCGCTAGGGCATAATTAGTAGCGCGTTTCCAGGGAAGAGCGCTACTACTACCGGAAATAAAATAAGATGAAAAAAACTAGAAAAGTAAATGAAAATGAAATAAATAGAAAAAGGAAAAAGGAAAAAATAAAATGTAAAGCAAAATAAACGAAAAAGCGAAAAATCGAAGGAAGGCATAGCAGCAGCGTGTGTTTGTAAGAGGCGCTATAGCTAACGTAACTGCAGTGCGTGTCCTAGACCCCCGCTATAGAAACAGAAAAGGAAATTAAAAAAGGAAGAAATTTACATAGCTATAGCAGCAGCGCGTTTTGCAAAAACCGCTATAGCTATCTTAGCGATAGCGCGTTTTGCGAAACGCGCTACCGCTAAGTTTGACTTAACCAAAAAACCGTTTCCCCCCGGCCACTTCTCCCCCAAATCCCTCAACCCACCCCGCGTGCCGCCGTCTCCCCGATTCACCGTCGCCCCACTTCGCCGCCGATGTCGACGCCACCAGAGCCGTGCGCCGTCGACGACACCGGAGCCGCCCCCAACGCCACGGAGCCGCGCGGCCTCGTCAACGCCACCGGAGCCGCTGTCGACGCCACCTTCCTCGCCGTCACCGGAGACGCCCCTGCCTCCCTCGCCACCACTGCCTCCGTCGCCACCACCAGAGCCATCATCTGTAAGCCCCCATCCCTCCTCTCTCTCTCATGCATAGGTTAGCCAGTTTAATTAGGTTAATTATCTAGGTTAGGGCAAAAATTTAGTTAGGGCTTTGACAGAGAAGTAGTTAGGTTAACTAGTTTAATTAGGTTAATTATCTAGGTTAGTGCAAAAACTTAGTTAGGGCTTTGACAGAGAACTAGTCAGGTTAACTAGTTTAATTAGGTTAATTATCCAGGTTAATTAGTGCAAAAAATTATTTTAGGCTTTGACAGAGAACTAGCTGCATTAACTAGTTTAATTAGGGTTAATTATCTAGGTAAACTAGATTAACTAACTAGGTTAAATAGGTAGGTTAATTAGGTTCGTTGGATTAACAAGCTAGGTTAAGTAGATTGGCAAAGGTTTTTGATTTTTGAAAAGACCACTATTTTTCAAGGAAAAGAATTTAGGCAAATTTTATTTTTCATTGAAGTGATCATGTTATATCTTTTCATTGAAGTTGTTCGATTGTGCCCAAGTGGCTTTGTTGTTTCCACGGAATGATGCTGAGTGGCCTATGTGTTGCCGGAATGTTGATTCATTTCTGTTCCAGCAAATTTCAGGTTCTCGATTTGTCCACTTTTTAGCAAAGGTCATGCCGAAATTTCCCGTGAATTTTGGCATGACTTGTGCTACAAACTAGGACATATCGAGTGCCCGGGATTTGCCGCACCAGGAAGGAGTCAACATTCCTGCAAAACAATAGTCCTTTTTATGTCATTATTCATTTTATTAGGTCTAGAATTAATTGACTAGATTTAATCATAGGAAACATGGCTAGCAACGATGAAGGACAGGGTTCTGGTGATTGCAACGACGTCTACCGGGCGGTAGACGAATTTTTTAGCCTTATCGACGATCAACAGATGTTGTTGCTGGGCCCACCGGTGGCATCGGGGACTGAGACCGACACGCAGACCGGTGCTGAGACCGACACGCAGACCAGTGCTCAGACCGACACGCAGACCGGTGCTGAGACTGAGACCGGCGCTGAGATTCAGACCGGCATCGAGACCGGCGCTGAGACCGGTGCTGCATCGGGGAGCGGAGCCGGTGTAGAACCGAAAGCAAAGAGGCAACGGGTTCCTAACAAACTCAGGACTACTAGACTGGTGGTCACGGAGGTGGACGACGGCAATTTTGAGCCAAAGGCGCCCGAGCAAGCGCGCGCGTGCTACGGCAATCAAATAGGCTGCATCATACGGACAACCGCCACCATCAACGATGAGAATCTAAAGAAGATAGAAAATATGAGGAGCTCCCTCCTAAAGAAGTTTCACCAGATATTCTTGTTCCCGGGCCGGAATGAGAAGGATTATGAAGATCCAGACAAGGACCCGGCAATGAAGAAGATAAACAAACACGCCATGACCAAGTTTAGCAATGCGTTGGCCGCCTGGAAAAATCGAGTGAAAGCAAAGATCAACGACGGGGAACCCTACTCCGAGATTGTAAAGGATAGTCCGACAATCACGGAAGAGCAGTTTCAAATATTCAAGGAGGCTCGCGAGGCCGAAGCTGCCAAAGAAAAGTCTAAGTACATGAAGGGGCTTCAAAAGAGGAACATTTGGACCCACCACCTCGGAAGCCGTGGTTACGGCGGAAAGAGGTCCAAATGGGCCAAGGAGGACGCGGAAGCCGCGAGTCTGGGCATCCCAGACCCCTTGGCGGATTTCACCGTCCCGCAGGCGCGTGACGTCCTGAGGGCCCGGCACTGTTGGGACCCAGTGAAGAAGGTTTATGAGACAACACCGGTCATTACGGAGTTCATGAGACTGCTGGTAATTTTAGTTTCTGATCAATTCGACTGCACACGTTAGTCATATTTGTAAACGATCCTTGTGCCTTTTGCAGAGAGAGCAGCACCGGATTGCGGCCGAAAGCGACTCGCCGTCTGAGGCATTGGCGAGGCCCAAGTGGGACACTCCATTCAACCGGGCATTGAACATATTGAAACAACAACCGGTGGATACTCGACCGTCGTATGGACGCGTGCACGGTGTCGGAGACGGCGCCACGTGGAAGAAGTACTACCATGAGACCACGGAGGAGAAAAAGGAAAGACGGAGTTTAACTGAAGAAAGCATCGACAAGAAGGTTGAGATTGCGGTTGAGAAGAAATCATCTTAGACAGTCGCAACAGCGGTAGCTGCCGCAAAACAGGCGATTGCAGATATATCTACTTCCTTGGTGACGGGCGTTTACACTTGGACAAGGAAAAATCCAGAAAAAATGCAGAGGACTTTCCCCTTGCTGACTTCTTGGCCGCACCTGCTCCCGCACCGGCTCCCGCACCGGCTCCCGCACCGGCTCCCGCACCGGACGTGCTCGGTGGTGCCTCCTCTTTGGCTGAGCTCGACGCCCTCACGGTATCTGCCACACCGGCCCCCTTCAATATAAATGTATAATCTCCCGTTTTCGTTGCCTTTCGGATGTCTCACGTCGTAGACTTTTCTTTGCAGGCCGACGAAACCCCGTGCACCATATTGTACACCATCGGCGAACAGAAGGTGGACATGGGGAAGGGGACGATAATGGAGTCGAAGGAACCATTGTTCCACAGCCGGTCGATCCCCCCGAACGTCTTCAAGGTTTCCGTGGCCAGTGTCAAACCGGGCCACGAGAATTTGCCTCCTCTAATACTAGTGGGGGATGATGACGAGACCCTGCGGCGGCTTGGTGATTGTTGCAATGGGTGGGTCCTGTTGTGGCCAAAGAGTCTGCTTCGTCTGGAGGCGGCCGGGAGCACACCCACGAGCACGCAGCCTCATCAAGGTATGAACATCAACACCCCACCTACCCAATTAGCGTCGGGTGTCGGGTTGGGTGATAGCGGACGGGGTAAGCAGGTGGCTCCATTAGTCGCTGATGACATCGCCATGGATGAGGATGAGGATGACAATGGCGCTGAACAGTATGTCTATACTGGCGCCTCCTCAGGGTTTGAGCATCATGAGTCGGTGCCTGAATTACCGTCTCAACATATTATTGACGACCATCCGGTGGTAAAGAAGCCTAGGAAGAGAGCGAGGAAAGGCAAAAAAGCTGATTCTATGATCCAGCCGCCTCAGCAGCCTCGGCTTCAGGACCGTGTAGATATCCCCGATGCTGATAAATGGAATATCCCCAGTCGACCAATCCTACCTGAAACAGCGCTACGGGCCAGATTCGGCGATCTAAGGAGACTTCATGACGATGTGCTGCGGGTAGAGGAAGGCCTCATCGCCTCGAAAGATCCAGGATACCCACTCTACGTGGTTAACGTTCCGCGGCAAATGTCGTACGTCGACGGCTTCCCCGCGGATAAGTTCTTCCTCCGATTCGATTACATATTCGACATGTTTCACGTGAAGAAGCTGGATTTTATGTTTGTCCGCCTTTATGCCTTGCACATGAACTACATCATTGGGGTTGAGCAGATACGTTTTATCTGTGTCGCTGACCCGTACTACATGCACGAGGGCTTCTTGGGAGTCTGTGCACAGCATCGTGAATACGCGAGGGATTACATCGTCAGTTTCATGCTCGCCAATAAGGACAAGGAGGCGATTCTCGTTCCTTATCATCCCGTGTAAGTCATCCGCGCTGCTATCCTTCCTTCGATTTCAATAATTCATTTGCACGGTGGAGGCTAATTAATTTGAGGTGTACTCATTTTGCGCAGCGGCGGGCGCGCCGTCCTCATCATCCTCTACCCTCGATTCTCCCACACTCTTTACTTGGACTCGTTGAAGAACATTCACAAAAAGGATTACACCCACATCAAAGATGTTCTCGACAGTTCTATGTTTTACTACCAAGCAAGGGGTGGAGAGGTTAGGGACAAGAAGAGAAGGGGCAGCAGGGCCGCCTTCAGCCATAAGACCGACTTCTGCTGCATCCAGCAACCGAACGATTCTCTTAATGATGGATTCTATGTCCTACACCACATGCTGGAGTACAGACGGGATCACCAGAACCTTCACATGGCACCTAGATCTGGCGATGCCCATATTCTGCAATGGGCAAAGGACATAGGAGATATCGAGGATCATCGACTTCGAGCTGAGTTCTATAACATCCAACGCGAACTTGCCCAAATCATCATGAATGAGGTCGTCGGAAAAACAGGGATGTTCCATGCATAAGGACAAATGTCGCGGGAAGACGTCCGAACATGGATAGCCTCTCAGCATCTCGACATGAAGCCTTTCACTAAGCTCGATGACTATCTCCCTGACATGGATGGATGGCACGACATGATGGAGTGATTGTCGATATATGACAATGTGTCCGTTTAGTCCATACTTTCTTTTATGACAAAACTTTGAGTTATGCATGGTGAAACTTTATTTCTGATGTAATTAAACCGTCCTCCTCCTCGACTAGCGAAAATCACTCTAGTTAGGTCATTTTGGGTACGATGAACTTTGTTATTTATGCTTATGATATGTTGTTTCTATTTTTGCCAAGTCTGTCTCTTTCTGTTGCTCAACTATATATGTTGCATATCATCGACTCATGTGACGATGCAGGTGCATAGATCATAGATGGTGAAGAAGTGCTACGCCAGGAGTACATATACGACAAGTGGCCGGAGTGTCAGGCCCAGGTGTACCGGTTTTCGGTTTCCGAGCAACACGCAGTACTTAGTTTAGGTTCACGCTAATGCGAGAGAGGGATACGAACTCATGTACTCAAAGTGATAGCTATTCTCGCGTATATCATTGTTTAGATGGATGACGATGTATTTGCAAGTAATCGAGACTTGTATCGCTATTTTCGAGATTGATGATGAGAGACCACTTTGTGTTGGATGATGATTATGATGATGACATGATTTGATGAGACTAATTGTATGTATATGCTATGATTACATTTGTATGTGGATGATATGCTAAAGATTATTGTATAAAGCCTATTCAAATACAAAACAAATAAAAAACAAATATGCAGGAAAAAAACTAATAAAACTAGTAGTAGCGAGGGGGGGAAATTTAGCAATAGCACCGACTTACCAGTAGCGCTTCCTGCTGAAAAGCGCTGCAGATAATATCAGTAGCGCCGTTTTCCAAAGAGCGATACAGCTATTCATCAGTAGCAGTAGCGTGGGTCAACAGGCGCTACTGCTATACGTTAGCTGTAGCGCCTTATTAGTAGCGGCGGTACCTGCTCTACTGAGAGGGCCAAAACCCGCGCTGCTGCTAGGCTTTTCCCTAGTAGTGTGAGGGCATCATGATCATTCTAATAATAGCAACATATATAGATTTTGTCATATGATTTCCTATGCTCAAGTAATAAGCAATTCACAATGTCAAGTATGGTTCATAAACTTCATTGGGAGCTAACAAACTATAATATCAGTCATTGAAGCAATTGCAATTTATCATAACATCAGAAAGATTCAATAATAGAGCTCTTCAACAAGCACACATACTCAACTATCTCATAGTCTCCCATAATTGCTAACACTCACGCAATACTTGTGGTTATAGAGTTTCAGCCGGACACTGAGAAAGATAGGGGCTTATTGTGTTGCCTCCCAACGTATTCACCTTTAGGTGATGTCAACAATAATAGCCTATGCCCACTTACATCCAATTGGATATATGTATCATGATCTTTAAAACATGAGGAGCTTGCCAAAGGATAAAATGAAAAAGGGAAAGGTGAAGATCACCTTGACTCAAGCATAAAGTAAAAACATAAAGTAAAAGATAGGCCCTTCGCAGAGGGAAGCAGAGGTTGTCATGCGCATTTAGTGTTGATGCACGAAATCTTAATGCAAAAGAACGTCACTTTATATTGACCCTTGTATGTGGACCTTTATTATGCAATCCATCGCTTTTATTACTTCCCCAACAAGTTCGTACAAAGCTTATTTTCTCTGCACTAATAAGTCATACATATTTAGAGAGCAATTTTTATTGCTTGCACCGATGACAACTTACTTGAAGGATCTTACTCAATCCATAGGTAGGTATAGTGGACTCTCATGGCAAAACTGGGTTTGAGGATATATGGAAGCACAAGTAGTATCTCTACTTGGTGCAAGGAATTTGGCTAGCAAGAGGGGGAAAGGCAAGCTCAACATGTTTGGAAGGTCAATGACAATATACTTTAACTGAGATGTCGGAAAACATAAACCATTACGTTGTCTTCCTTGTCCAACATCAACTCTTTTAGCATGTCATACTTAATGAGTGCTTCACAATCATAAAAGATGTCCAAGATAATATATCTATATGTGAACCCCTCTTTCCTTATCACTTCCTATTAATTGCAACGATGACCAAGGCTATGTTCATCAACTCTCAACAATTTTTATGCCTCATACTTTCTATGTGTGAAGTTATCACTATCCATAAGATCAATACGAACTCTTTTGTTCTTTCTACTTTCTCAAGATCATAGCAACATAGAAAATCCCTTTACTCAACACTAATCTTTATTATAGATAGCACACGGACTCGCTTACATAAAGACATCACAATGCAAAACTCAAAACTACTTGATATCAAAACTTCAACCTACTAGATCAAGATACTACTAAAAGGATCGAACTAAATAAAACGGTAAAGATAGGAGTGTGATGGTGATACGATACCGGGGCACTTCCCCCAAGCTTGGCAGTTGCCAAGGGGAGTGCCCATACCCATGTGATTATTTCTCCTTCTTCACGGTTGGTGTTATGATCTTCTTGGCGATGATGCCCTTCAGGATACGGTTCTCCTCCTCGAGCTTACTGACTTATTGTTTGAGGTCCATAATTTCTTTACAGAGCTTGCCCGTAACGGCCAAAGCTCCTTTTACCCAAGGATGCTGCATAGCTTCTGGAGAACACGTAAAACTCCTTTTCATATTTTCATAAGAAATAAACCTAGAGTTGGATGGGATGACCGAAGCAGGGACAGCCAAGCTAGGTAGTTCCCCCATAGTGAATTTTGCTCGGACACGAGAGGTAACTTATTGATCTTCCTCCATGGCATCTATCCTTTTCAAATCAGCCTCCATCTCATCATCCGTTAATGGTCCAAAGTGATAGGCATTGTTATTTGCTCCTGGACCTGGCATTGGGTGAGACACCCGGCTCTCCCTAACTGATTCCTGAGAAGACATCTTGCTTTATTCTGCAACAGGAACAGCTCGAAACAAAAATAGAAGATAATTGCATGATACGGTGGTCAAAACCTTCGGGAGTATATATAATGAATTTTTACCAACCAAAATACGTATAATACAAGAAAAAGGAGTTCGGGAGGCACACGAGGTGCCCACGAGACATGGGGCGCGCCCTACAGGGGTGGGGCACGACCTCCTCTCTCGTGAGAGCCTCGTGTCCCTTTCGGACTACTTCTTTCTTCCTAAAATTCTTACATAATCCAAAACTGACAAAAATTGCCATTAGAGTTGTTTTCGAGTCGGTTTACTTACCGTACCACGTACCTATGCCTTTTCGGAGTCTGAAACATTCTGGAAAGTGTCTCTTATGTATTCCTCGGGGGTTATGGTTTCAATAATATTAGTTTCAACATTGATGGGATTACCTGAAATATAATGTTTAATTCTTTGACCGTTTACCACCCTCGGATTTGTGCCTTCGAAGTTGTTGATTTTTATAGCACCAAAACACTAGACCTCCTCGATAACGTAGGGACCTTCCCATTTTGAGAGAAGTTTTCCTGCAAAAAATCTTAAACGAGAGTTGAATAATAACACATAATCTCCTATGTTAAACTCACGCTTTTATATACTCTTATCATGCCAGTGTTTGACTTTTTCTTTGAAAAGCTTGGCATTCTCATATGCTTGGGTTCTCCATTCATCAAGTGAGCTAATATCAACCAACCTCTTCTCACCGGCAAGTTTGAAGTTATAATTGAGCTCTTTAATAGCCCAATATGCATTATGTTCAAGTTCAAGAGGTAAATGACATGCTTTTCCATAAACCATCTTATATGGAGACATACCCATAGGATTTTTGTATGCAGTTCTATAGGACCATAATGCATCATCAAGTTTTTTGGACCAATTCTTTCTAGATCTATTCACAGTCTTTTGCAAAATTAATTTGAGCTCTCTATTGCTCAACTCTACTTGACCACTAGACTGCGGGTGATAAGGAGATGCGATTCTATGACTGACATCATACTTAGCAAGCATCTTACGGAAAGCACCATGAATAAAGTGTGAACCACCATCAGTCATAAGATATCTAGGGACTCCAAACCTCGAAAAAAATAACTTCTTTAAGCATTTTAATAGAAGTGTTATGATCAGCACTACTAGTAGGAATAGCTTCTACCCACTTAGTAACGTAATCAACAGCAACTAAAATATGTGTATAACCATTGGAGGCAGGAAAAGGTCCCATATAATCAAAGCACCAAACATCAAACGGTTCAATAACAAGAGAATAATTCATAGGCATTTCTTGACGTCTACTGATGTTACCTATTCTTTGACATTCATCACAAGATAAGACAAACTTACTTGCATCTTTGAAGAGAGTAGGCCAATAAAAACCAGATTGTAGTACCTTGTGTGCAGTTCTATCTCCAGCGTGGTGTCCTCCATAAGATTCAGAGTGACACTTGCGTAGGATTTGTTCATGTTCATGCTCAGGCACACAACGTCTAATAATACCATCTACTCCTTCTTTATAAAGGTCTGGATCATCCCAAAAGTAATGTCTTAAATCATAAAAGAACTTTTTCTTTTGCTGGTAACTGAAACTAGGCAGTATATATTTAGCAACAATGTAATTAGCATAATCAGCATACCAAGGAGCAGTATGAGAAGCATTGACAACCACTAATTGTTCATCAGGAAAACTATCATTAATAGGTAGTGGGTCATCAAGAACATTGTCTAACCTAGACAAGTTGTCTGCAACGGGGTTCTCAGCTCCCTTTCTATCAATAATATGCAAGTCAAATTCTTGGAGCAAGAGAACCCATCTGATGAGTCTAGGCTTAGCATCTTTCTTTTCCATAAGATATTTAATAGCAGCATGATTAGTGTGAATAGTAACTTTGGAATCAACAATATAAGGTCTAAACTTATCACATGCAAACACAACTGCTAAGAACTCTTTTTCAGTAGTAGCATAATTTCTCTGGGCAGAATCAAGAGTCTTACTAGCATACTGGATAACATTCAATTTCTTATCGACTCTTTGCCCCAAAACAGCACCTACAGCATACTCACTAGCATCGCACATAATTTCAAAAGGTAAATTCCAATCAGGTGGCTGAACAATAGGTGCAGTGATCAAAGCTTTCTTAAGTGTTTCAAATGCTTCTACACAATCATCATCAAAGAGAAAAGGAATATCTTTTTGCAATAAATTAGTCAGAGGCCTAGAGATTTTAGAGAAGTCCTTAATGAACCTCCTATAAAATCCGGCATGACCAAGGAAACTTCTTATACCTTTTATGTCCTTGGGACATGGCATCTTTTCAATAGCATCAACTTTGGCTTTATCAACTTCAATACCTCTCTCTGAGATCTTGTGCCCCAAGACAATGCCTTCATTAACCATAAAGTGACACTTTTCCCAATTCAGGACGAGACTAGTGTCTTCGCATCTCTGCAAAACTCGATCAAGGTTGCTCAAACAATCATCAAAAGAGGATCCATAGACGGAGAAGTCATCCATGAATACCTCACAAATCTTTTCAGAAAAATTAGAGAATATAGCCATCATGCATCTTTGAAAGGTAGAAGGTGCATTACATAAACCAAAAGGCATACGTCTCTAAGCAAAAGTACCAAACGGGCAAGTAAAAGTAGTTTAGATTGATCCTTCACGGACACAGGTATTTGAGAGAAGCCAGAATAACCATCTAGAAAACAAAAATGTGTGTGTTTGGATAGCCTTTCTAGCATTTGATCAATAAAAGGTAAAGGGTAATGATCTTTCTTAGTAGCTTTATTTAACTTACGGAAATCAATTACCATCCTATAGCCAGTAATAATTCTTTGCAGGATCAATTCATCTTTATCATTAGGAACAACGGTAATACCTCCCTTTTTAGGGACACAATGGACAGGGCTTACCCATTCACTATCAGCAACGGGATAAATAATACCTGACTCAAGGAGTTTTAGAATCTCCTTTCTTACCACTTCCTTCATTTTAGGATTTAATCGTCTTTGAGGATCTCTAACTGGTTTGGCATCTTTCTCCACTGAAATTTTGTGTTGACATAATGTGGGACTAATGCCCTTAAAATCGTCCAGAGTATATCCAATAGCAGCTCGGTGCTTCTTCAGAGTTTTCAATAATCTTTCTTCTTCTTTCTCTGAAAGTTTAGCACTAATAATAACAGGATATATTTCTTTTTCATCAAGATAAGCATACTTGAGATTATCATGTAAGGGTTTGAGTTCGAACACTGGATCACCCTTTGGTGGAGGGGGATCCCCAAGAATTTCAATGGGAAGGTTATGTTTTAGCATAGGTTCTTGTTTAAGGAACACTTCATCTATTTCTTCCCTTTCCTTCATAAACATATCGTTTTCATGGTCTAACAAATATTATTCTAACAGATCAGTTGGAGGAACAGCAATGGAAGCAAGACCAATAATTTCATCCTTACTAGGTGGTTCCCTTTCATGAGGTTGTCTACTAAACTTAGCGAAATTAAACTCATGAGACATACCATCTATGCCAACAGTGACAATATTCTTTTCACAATTAATCTTAGCACTAGCAGTATTCAATAAGGGTCTACCAAAAATAATGGGACAAAAATCATCTTGTGGGGAACCAAGAACAAGAAAATCTGCAGGGTATTTTATCTTCCCACACAAGACTTCAACATCTCTAACAATCCCAATAGGTTTAATGGTGTCCCTATTAGTAAGCTTAATGGTAACATCAATGTCTTCTAATTCAACAGGTGCAATATCGTGCATAATTTCTTTATAAAGATCATAAGGTATCGCATTAGCACTAGCACCCATATCACATAAGCCATGATAACAATGATCTCCTATTTTAACAGAAATAACAGGCGTGCCTACAACAGGTCTACGTGTCTTAGTATCGGGTCTAGCAATATTAGCAGTTTCACCCAAGAAAGAGATAGCATGCCCATCTAAGTCCTCATCCAAGAGATCTTTAATCATAGCAATACCAGGTTCAACATTAATTTACTCAGGGGGCGTATAGGTCCTAGTATTACTCTTACGAACAACAGTCGAAGCTTTAACATGATCTTTTATCCTAACAGGAAAAGGAGGTTTTTCAACATAAGCAGTAGGAATAATAGGATCACTATATGTAATAGTATTTTCTTCGACTATAATAGGTGCAACTACTTTCACTTCAACAGGAGGATTATATTTAAACCACTTCTCTTTAGGGAGATCAATGTGAGTAGCAAAAGTTTTACAAAAAGTAGCTACTATCTCAGAGTCAAGTCCATACTTAGAGCTAAATCCACGGAAAGCATCGGTATCCATAAAAGATTTAACACAATCGAACTTAGGTGTCATACCTGACTCCTTACCATCGTCGGAACCCCAATCTTCAGAGTTGCGTTTAATTCTTTACAATAAGTCCCATTTGAAATCAATAGTCTTCAGCATATAGGAACCAGCACAGGAAGTATCGAGCAGGTTGCGATTATCAAGAGAAAGCCGAGCATAAAAATTCTGAATAATCATTTCCTCAGAGAGCTCATGATTGGGGCATGAATATAACATTGACTTAAGCCTCCCCCAAGCTTGAGCGATGCTTTCTCCTTCACGAGGCCAGAAATTATATATGTAATTACGATCACGATGAACAAGAATGATAGGATAGAACTTCTGGTGAAATTCGAACTTCAGTCGGTTATAATTCCAAAATCTCGTATCATCACATAGCCTATACCATGTCATTGCATCTCCCTTCAAATATAAAGGGAAGACCTTCCTTTTGACAACATCATCGGGGATACCTGCAAGCTTAAATAATCCACAAAGTTCATCCACAAAGATAAGGTGTAAATCAGGATGCAATGTTCCGTCTCCTGCAAAAGGATTAGCTAGCAGTTTTTCTATCATACCCGAAGGAATCTCAAAGTGAATATTTTCATAAGGTTCAGTAGGTTGAGGAGCATCTCTTTGCTCTTCTAGTTGGGGTGAAGATACCCCAAACAAGCCCTTCAAAGGATTAGTTTCCATAATGACAAGTAACAGAAAATTTCAGCACACTATATAAATGTTTCCTTACCAAGTTCCACTCACCAAAAGCGCTACACTCCCCGGCAACGGCGCCAGAAAAGAGTCTTGATGACCCACAAGTGTAGGGAATCTATCGTAGTCCTTTCAATAAGTAATAGTGTCGAACCCAACAAGGAGCAGAAGGAAATGATAAGCAGTTTTCAGTAAGGTTTTCTCTGCAAGCACTGAAATAGTAGGTGATAGATAGTTTTGTGATAAGATAAATAGTAACGAGCAAAAAGTAAATAAAGTAAATAAAGTGCAGAAAGGTGGACCAATCCTTTATGTAGCAAAGGATAAGCGTGGACAAATTCTAATAATGAGGAAGGATCTCCCGAGGACACATTGGGAATTATCGTCAAGCTAGTTTCATCACGTTCGTAAGATTCGCGTTCGGTACTTTGATAATTTGATATGTGGGTGGACCGGCACTTGGGTACTGCCCTAACTTGTACAAGCATCCCACTTATGATTAACCCCTATTGCAAGCGTCCACAACTACAAAAAGGAGTATTAAGGTAAACCTAACCACAACATCAAACATATGGGTCCATATCAACCCCTAACGAAGCAACGCATAAACTAGGGTTTAAGCTTCTGTCACTCTAGCAACCCATCATCTACTTATTACTTCCCTATGCCTTCCTCTAGGCCCAAATAATGGTGAAGTGTCATGTAGTCGATGTTCACATAACACCACTAGAGGAAAGACAACATACATCTCATCCAAATATCGAACGAATACCAAATTCACATGACTACTAATAGCAAGACTTCACCCATGTCCTCAGGAACAAACGTAACTACTAACAAAGCATATTCATGTTCATAATCAGAGGAGTAATAATATGCATAAAGGATCTGAACATATGATCTTCCACCAAGTAAACCAATTAGTATCAACTACAAGGAGTAATCAACACTACTAGCAACCCACAGGTACCAATTTGTGGTTTTGATACAAGATTGGATACAAGAGATGAACTAGGGTTTTGAGAGGAGATGGTGCTGGTGAAGATGTTGATGGAGATTGACCCCCTGCAGTTGAGAGGATCGTTGGTGATGACTTTGGTGATGATTTCCCCCTCCCGGAGGGAAGTGTCCCTGGCAGAACAGCTCCGCCAGAGCCCTAGATTGATTCCACCAAGGTTCCGGCATGTGGTGGCGGAGTTTCGTCCCGTAAGCTTGCCCCCGATTTTTTCCAGGGGAAGAGTGATGATATAGCAGAAGATGGACATCGGTGGCCCACCAGGGGGGGCAGGAGATAGGGGGTTGCGCCCTACAGGGGGGGCGCGCCCCCCTGTCTCCTGGACAGGGTGTGGGCCCCCTGGCCTATTTCTTTCGCTCATAAATTCTTAATAAATCCAAAAGGTTGTTTCGTGGAGTTTCAGGACTTTTGGAGTTGTGCAGAATAGGTTTCCAATGTTTGCTCCTTTTCCAGCCAGAATTCCAGCTGTCGGCATTCCCCCTCTTCATGGTAAGCCTTGTAAAATAAGAGAGAATAGCCATAAGTATTGAGATATAATGTGTAATAACAGCCCATGATGCAATAAATATTGATATAAAAGCATGATGCAAAATGGACGTATCAACTGGTAAGTTCCCAATGAAAGTGGCGTCAAAGAGAAAGGTGAGCTAGTTCATATCCTGCGAAACCGTCAAAGCATCGATCTCGTTGGTGAAGGCCTTATACGAAGCCTTGGGTGTGCTCGTGTAGAGACCCACAGCGTCCCACTCATAAGCTATGGTCTAGTATCGAGTAGAGTCGTCATCTTCGCCATACGCATCCCATGGACGTCTTCGCAACTTCTCCGGACGCCCCACCGGCAGCCGCTGCCACATACAAATGGAGAGGGCCCACACAAATCCACCTATACCAGAAGTATCTTCCATCCTCTGGGTTGCCTCATCAAGCTACAAAACAACAATTGATGATCAGATATATATAACACAATATCATGGAGCATACATTCGTAAAAAGCAATGACATACTCTCTTACCGAGCGGTATAGGTAGGGGAGAGAGGCGGTCCCCCAAATGTAACCTGCATCCGAGTTGTCTAGGAAGAAGAGATATGACCAGAGGGCAGAGTTCCCGGAGTAGTCTGGAAACATGACCTATGGAGAAGGTACCACAGGTAGGCCCTCGCATACTGCTCCACAGTACCCTCATCAGCATTTATGGGGCATTTCTTCCGGTTGTTCAGGAGCCAGGGCAGTGATACACCAGATATCCTATTACCCTTAGTGTCAAGGCGGTCGCCAATGAGGGTGGTAACCCTCTGCTGCGAGTTGGTCCTCTCCACTCGCCCAGTGAGTGCACGACCCTTGATCGGTAGGGCCGTAGTCATCCCCAATCCTCGAGGGTCATCGTCATCTCCCCGCATGAGAGATGGAAACTATGTGTCATTCGACCATACAGGAAACCACTCGGAGTACAAAAGACCTAGAGTCACTCTGGATGGCAACGGTCAGGCGTCCACTCCGTAGTCTTAAAGATCATTAATAGCACTTTATAGCTGGCAATACTAGTAACGCCCTGTCTTAATGTACATTGAACGCAGTAACGGGGGACAGCTGGGGTCCTGGCGCACTCTATATAAGCCACCCCCTCCTCTGGGACAAGGGTTTGCACCCCTTGTAACACACACCCATATTCCAGTCGACCGCCTCAGGGCACTGAGACGTAGGGCTTTTACCTCCTCCAAGAGGGGCCTGAACTCGTAAACTCATGTGTACAACCTCGATGTAGCTAGGGCTTTGCCTCCTCATACGTACCCCCTACTCTTACTGTCAGATTTAGTACCACGACAGTTGGCGCCCACCATGGAGCAAAGCGTCTTAGCGACTTCCGGTGAGGTTGCATTTTCTCCGATCTTCATCAACATGGTTTCCGGTGGCGGCTTTGTCATGGGCCATGAGTTCCGACTCGGAGTGCTCACTTTCGTCACCGACGACTCCGCCTGGCTCCAAGAAGCCCCCCTCGATGTGGAGGCCCTGCCGATCTGTGGAGCGTCGCACTTCTGCATGAGTGCTTGTGGTGTTCTCCTACGATAGTCGTCGACTCCGTATCGGTCGGTCCTCACATCATCCACTCACTCCACTGGTCGCCGCCGCAAGTGATTCGGTCGGTCGCGGCTCCAGCGGTGGGTAAAGCATGCGGTGGCTCATCAGACGGCCACCCCACAAGTTGCGGCGATCAAGCCCGACGAATTTCTCTGTGCCCCAGCCGACTGGCTTTGCGGATACTTTTTCCGAGCGCGGGAGCTGTGAGCCCGTGGCGGAAGTTCTCATGGCCAACCCTCGTCACAGCCCGCCCGGGTTTCGTTGCAACCGCGGTGATGGCGGCGGCGATGGCCCGTCATTTGACCATCATGAGTACGAGCCCCAACCTCTCAATTCACCGTAGAGGGAAGAGTTGCATCGCCGCAACATGGAGGCGCTCCAGACCCCCATCATGGGGGAAACCGCCGAGGCTCGGGCCTTGGAGGTGGTGCGCCTGGCCACGTTGGCTGAGCGCACACGTCTGGAGAACCTCCAGCACTCTCTCGACGAATGCGCTCATCGACTGATTCCCGAATCCAGTTGACATCAGAGAGAGTTTTTTCCGCCTGAACCTCGGGTATACCGCACTCCTATCCAAAACCTTACAGCTGCTGCACATATACCAGAGTCTATTCACCCATCCCGATCAGAAAATGGAAGAGGCTTGGAACAGATCTGTGCGCTTCTTCGGGCAGCGGGAGAGCTGAACTCCGTCGTCTCCCAGTCATGGAACAGTATCCACAGCAGGCCAGTAAGGGCAGAGACAGTTCAGTCGGCACACAGTCCTGGGTCACCTTTGTGATGTGAAGATCATGTTCACTGTCGAGATCAACACCTTGGAAGAGCTCATGGAGAGTTTGATCATGGGTATGCCCGCGACAATCACCGTCGAGTGCCTTCGCCCCCTCCAAGGGAGAGGTCATACGCGCCCCGGCGGTATGACGATAGGCGCCCATATGGTAATAACCGCAGAGTTCCAGTCGACCCAAGAGATCCTGGGTTCGACACAAGGTCAGTCCTTGTACAAGGTTTGGTCGACCGGAACGGAGCATATAGAGAAGGGTTGGATAGGGACAGACCTAGTGGTAGTAGGGTGCATGTTTCCGGCCTTGAGTGTTTTGGGAGAGCCATCCGAGCCGCTGAGATTCCCCACAACTTCAGATTGGCGACTGGCGTCAATAAGTTCACTGGGGAGTCGAAGCTTGACACTTGGTTGGAGGATTACCGAGTGGCCGTGCATATTGGTGGAGGCAATGATGAGGTGGCCATGAAGCACCTCCCTTTGATGCTCGAAGGTTCTGCCAGAGCCTGGCTGAATCAGTTGGCCCCTGGGAGTATTTTCAATTGGGAAGAGTTGGCCCGAGTGTTTACCAAAACATTTGAGGGCACCTGCAAGTGGCATGTTGGTTTGACAGAATTGCAGCACTGCATTTAGAAACAGAATGAGACTTTGAGAGACTATATCCAAAGATGGACTACTCTTCACCACACGGTGGAGAATGTATCGGATCACCAAGAAGTCTGTGCCTTTAAAGAAGGCGTTCGTTACAGAGAGCTCAATCTGAAGTTCGGTCGGACAGGAGACATGACTCTGTCTTGGATGATGGAGATTGCCACTCGGTATGCTAACAGCAAAGAAGAGGACCGACTCTGGAGCGGCAAGCACAAGTCAGTCGCCCAGGACACCGGAGGAGGGAGCTCCAGTCGGAAACAGAAACGTAAAGCTGAAGCTATAGGTCCCGCTGAGGCAGCAGTCTTGAATTAGGGGAAGTTCAAGGGAAAGACTAAAGGACCTTGGACCCCCAGTGAAAGATCAAGCCGGGAATGATGTGCTTGATTTACCGTGTCACATTCACACCAAAAAGGATGAGGAGGGTAACTTGATTCTTCCCAAGCATACCACTCGACAGTGTCGACTCATAATTCAGAGTTTCCATGAGAAAGGTCAGCCTAGTGAAAAGGAAAAGGAGTCTGATAAGGAAGAAGACAAAGAGGAGGACGAAGGTTACCCCAATATCAATGCCACTTTAGTGATTTTTGCTGACGTCGGGAGCAAAAGTCGACTGAAAGTGATTAACACGGAAGTAA
Source organism: Triticum dicoccoides (assembly GCF_002162155.2). Lineage (NCBI taxonomy): Eukaryota > Viridiplantae > Streptophyta > Magnoliopsida > Poales > Poaceae > Triticum > Triticum dicoccoides. The sequence continues at coordinate 646,632,772 of NC_041387.1, forward strand.
ACATGGTTGCTCTGGCAACAACGACATATTTGGAGTGGTCAAAAAACCCTATTACATTCCACCAGTCCGACCACCCAGCTCATGTTGCCACCCTGGGCGGCAAGCGTTGGTGGTCGACCCAGTTGTTGGGGCCACTCGGCTCACCCAGGTTTTGATGGATGGTGGTAGTGGTCTGAATATATTGTACCCTCAGGCCCTCGAAGGGATGGGCATCCCAATGTCCAAACTTAGTGAGAGCAACATGCGATTCCACGGAGTCATCCCAGGAAAGAAAGCGGATTCACTCAGTCAGATCACTCTTGACATGATTTTCGGTGATGAGAAGAATTATCGCAAGGAAAAGTTGACCTTTGAGGTAGTGGATTTCAAAAGTGCGTACCATGCCATTCTAGGCCGGCCTACGTACGCTCGTTTCATGCCCTGACCATGTTATGTTTACCTCAAGTTGAAAATGCCTGGCCCCAAAGTCGTGATCACAGTCACTGGGAATCGACAGAGAGCAGAAGATTGCCTCCAGAAAGGCTCAAAGATCACCGATGAACAGATGGCACCAGTGGAGTTTCAAGAATACCAAAAGAATGCAGATCTGAGTGATTTGTTGCATGCCAAAAAGCCTGCCTTAGAGTCTGCATTTTAGTCGGCCGGCGACACAAAACTAGTTCACATTCACCGGACCGACCCCAATGCTGCTCCGACCCAAATTTTAACAACACTCGATAGCAAATACGAAGAAGCGCTCATCCAGTTCCTCTATGAGAACTGGGACATCTTCGCATGGAAACCATCAGACATGTAAGGTGTAACCAGGGGACTGGCTGAGCACCATTTGTGAGTCGACCCAAAAGCCAAACCCGTTAAAGAGCATCTCCATCAGTCTGCCATAGAGAAAAGGAAGGCAATTGGCAAGGATGTGGCTCGGCTTTTGGCAGCTGAGTTCATCCGCGAGATATACCACTCCGAGTGGCTCGCCAATGTCATCATGGTCCCCAAGAAAGATGAGTCACTTCGAATGTGTATTAATTTCAAGCATATCAATTGGGCCTCCATAAAGATCATTTCTCTTTGCCCCGCATCGACCAGATAGTCGACTCAACTGCGGGATGTGAGCACATGTCCTTTTTGGATGCGTATTCCGGGTACCATCAGATCCGTCTATATGGACCCGATGAGATAAAAATAGCTTTCATCACTCCATTCGGATGTTTTTGCTATGTCACTATGCCCTTTGGCCACAAGAATGCTGGTGCCACGTTCATGCGCATGATTCAGAAGTGCATGCTCTCTCAAATCAGTCGGAATGTGGAAGCATACATGGATGACATAGTGGTCAAGCCAACTTGAGAAGGTATGATATCAAGGTCAATACATCAAAGTGCATGTTCGGAGTCCCAGGTGAAAAGTTACTCATTTCCTTGTTTTCGAACGAGGGATCGATGCAAACCCAGAGAAGGCTGACACAATCCTCCGAATGAAATGCCCCGTGCATGTGCATGATGTTCAGAAGCTTGCTGTTTGTTTGGCCGCATTGAGTCGATTCATTTCACGCCTCGGTGAAAAGGCATTGCCTCTTTACCGACTGATGAAGAAGTCTGATAAGTTCAAGTGGAATGACGAAGCTGAAGCAGCGTTTGAAGAGCTCAAAGCCCTGATTTCCACCCGGCTGATGCTTGTTGCTCCAATTAGCAAAGAGCCTTTATTACTTTAAATCTCAGCCACTGGACAAGTTGTCAGCACAGTGCTCATGGTCGAGCGGGAAGAAGAAGGCAAGGCCTTCAAAGTTCAACGCCCAGTATATTATATTTTTGAAGTCTTAATTCTGTCCAAGCAAAGATACCCACACTATCAAAAGCTTGTTTATGGAATTTATTTGACCATGAAGAAAGTTGCACACTACTTCTCGGACCACTCGGTTTCAGTAGTTAGTGATGCCCCACTATCAGAAATGCTGAACAATAGGGATGCAACTGGTCGAGTGGCAAAGTGGGCGATTGAACTCCTTCCATTAGATATCAAGTTTGAGCCAAAGAAAGCCATCAATTCCCAAGCAATAGCAGATTTCCTCGCTGAGTGGACTGAACAAGAGCAACCAACTCAGGTTCACTCGGAACATTGGACTATGTTCTTCGATGGGTCCAAGATGCTGAATGGTTCCGGTGCTGGAGTGGTTTTTGTATACCCAAGAGGCGACAAGCTCAAGTATGTCCTCCAGATTCACTTTGATTCTTCAAACAATGAAGCTGAGTATGAGGCACTGTTGTATGGGTTACGTATGGCCATTTCACTCGGCGTCCGATGCTTTATGGTCTACGGCAACTCAGACTTAGTGATTAATCAAGTAATGAAGGAATGGGACATCAGGAGTCCAGCAATGACCGGTTATTGCAATGTAGTAAGAAAGCTAGAGAAGAAGTTTGAAGGGTTAGAGCTCCAGCACATACCCCAAATCAAGAATCAAGCCGCTGATGATCTGGCGAAGATAGGTTCCACTCGGAAACCTATTCCCAGTAATGTGTTCTTGTAGCATCTCCACACCCCATCCCTACAAGAAGATCCCTTCAAGGAAGAGCCCCTGCAACCGATAAGTTCAACCAATCCAAGTGAAATTGAAGTCCCAGCTATGGTCGATTTGATCATGGATGTCTTAGTGATCACGCTCGACTGGATGGTGCCATATATCACGTACCTGCTCAAGCAGGAACTCCCAGAAGATGAGGATGAGGCCCGCCATATCGTCCATCGATCGAAGGCTTTCACCGTGATAAAAGGGCAGCTTTACAGAGAAAGTGTCACAGGAGTGGCTCAACGTTGTATCACCCCAGAAGAAGATCGAATGATTTTAAACGAGATCCACTCGGGGTCCTGTGGTCACCATGCGTCCTCTCGGACTATCGTGGCCAAAGCATCCCGAGCGGGATTCTATTGGCCTCGTGCAAATGAGATGGCAAAAGATATAGTCGACAAGTGTGCAGGTTGTTAGTTGTACTCCAACATGTCCCACAAGCCTGCATCTGCCTTGAAGACTATTCCACTCGTCTAGCCATTTGCAGTCTGGGGGTTAGATATGGTTAGACCCTTCAAGACCGGCAGAAGGGGTTTCACTCATTTGCTCATAGTCGACAAGTTCACCAAATGGATTAAAGCCAAGCCTATCAAAAACCTTAACTCAAGCACTGCCGTCAGTTTCATCAGAGAGTTGATATTCAGATATGGAGTCCCTCACAGCATTATCATAGATAACGACTCCAACTTTGATTCTGATGAGTTCAAGGTGTTATGTGCTTCCCAAGGCACTCGGGTTGACTACGCATCCGTTGTGCACCCACAGTCGAATGGGCAAGCAGAAAGGGCGAATGGTTTGATCCTTCAAGGGCTGAAACCCAGATTAATGCGCAACCTCAAGCACGCTACTGGGGCTTGGGTGACTGAGTTGCCATCCGTCTTATGGGGATTAAGAACAAATACAAACCGGTCGACTGACCGAACCCCTTTCTTCATGGTATATGGCGCTGAAGTTGTGCTTCCGAGTGATTTGCTGCACAACACTCCCCGAGTGGAACTCTTCTCAGAAGATGAAGCAGAACAGGCACGCCAGGACACAGTTGATCTCCTAGAGGAAGTATGTGAGATGGCTCTGATCCGGTCGACCATCTACCAGCAAGATCTGTGTCGATTACATGCCCGCCATGTCAGAGGTCGAGCGTTCCAAGAAGCAGACCTTGTGCTCCGAGTGGATCAAAAACGACCTCACATGCTCGCTCCGCCCTGGGAAGGTCCCTTCATCATCACCAACATGCTCCATGATGGATTTTATCACCTCTACAATGTAGCCAAGAAAATGGACGAGCCACGCGTGTGGAACGCAGAACTGCTTCGCCATTTCTACACCTAAACCATTCGGATCGACTAGTTGTAATAAAAGTCCTTTAGTTTGCTTATCAAAGAAAAGATTTTTGCAGTATCATAATGATTGCTTTTACATAAACACATATGTTCCAATCCCCCGGTGGGTGGCTTAGCCGCGAACCTGATTCGCATAAGTTAAAAACTTCTCCGAGTGGAGAGCAGTCCTCCCAATCGGAGGCTAAGCTGCGACTCCGTACTCGCGTAAGTTAAAAACTACTCCGAGTGGAGAGCAATCCTCCCACTCGGGGGCTTAGCCGTGACCCCATACTCACCTAAGTTAAAAACCACTCCGAGTGGAGAGAAATCCTCCCACTCAGGGGCTTAGCCACGACCCCATACTCGCCTAAGTTAAAAATCACTCAGAGTGGAGAGCAATCCTCCCACTCGGGGGCTTAGACACGGCCCCGTACTCGCCTAAGTTAAAAACCACTCCGAGTGGAGAGCAATCCTCCCACTCGGAGGCTTAGCTGCGACCCCGTACTCGCCTAAGTTAAAAACCACTCCGGGTGGGGAGCAATCCTCCCACTCGGAGGCTTAGCTGCGGCCCCATACTCGCCTAAGTTAAAAACTACTCCGAGTGGAGAGCAATCCTCCCACTCGGGGGCTTAGCTGCGACCCCATACTAACCTAAGTTAAAAACTACTCTGAGTGGAGAGCAATCCTCCCACTCGGGGGCTTAGCTGTGACCCCGTACTCGCCTAAGTTAAAAACTACTCTGAGTGAGAGCAATCCTCCCACTCAGGGGTTTAGCCGTGACCCCGTACTCGCCTAAGTTAAAAACCTGCTCCGAATGGAGAGCAATCCTCCCACTCGGGGGCTTAGCTGCGACCACGTACTCGCCTAAGTCAGAAAGATCCTCTGAGGTGCATCACAAGTACAACGTACGCTCCATCCCGATCCACAAGGATGACGAGGTGTCAATCGAACACATCGTCAGAGCTGCGTCACAAGTACAACATCTATTCCAAGGGGGAAGCCAATTTTCACTCGGAATTAAAAAAGATCCAGAAGTGGCAAAAGTAAAGCTACCATATTCGAGAAAAACCAAGTTCAGGTAAACCGCGCAAAGTTCAGAACCGCGGCGGACAGAAGTACTCAGGAATCAGGCCTAAAAGAGTTTAACGGTTACAAAATCACTCGGCATCCCGAGGCAAATAAAGTGGGGCATAAAGTTTGTTCATTCTTCGGGAGGAGGGCTTGCTGGCTCGAGGAAGCTGTCAAGATCAATGCCGTCTGCAATGCGAGTGGCAGCATCGATGAAGGTCTGCATGAAGGATTGGAATTGGAGCTTCTTGGTGTTGGCAACCTTGATAGCCACTAGCTTGTCTTCCCTGACCTCCTTGAAATGGACCTGGACCAAGGACAGAGCCACATCAGCACCACAGCGAGCAGACGACTTCTTCCATTCTTGCACTCGACTGGGAATTTCTTTGATTCGAGTCATCAGAGACTCAAGATCATTCTGGAAACTCCGCTCGAGGCCAGAGCTTAGTGTCAATCTGCGACATTGCTGCCTTCAGATGAGCAAGATAATCCACAGCACTATCGAGACGAGACTCTAGCCGCAGCATGTTCATCGTGACGTCGTCCTTGACGGGAGAGTTTATGGGGTCAAGATCTATCTCGATCCGCCCAGTCTCTGCTTTGAAGTCTTGATAGAATTCCGCACAGTCGGAAAAATAGTGAGTCGACAGTTGTATAATGAGTCGACAATAGAAAATCAGCTGGATGAAAGGAAGTACCTTCAAGCTTCAGGACCAGCTTCTCAACAGGTCTTCCTAGATAAGCCTCCAGTTCACCCTTCTTCGCCGTGAGGTCTCCAACCTTGCCAGACATGGTCTCCTTGTCCTTCTTCAGCCTCGCAACCTCCTTGTTGGCTTTAGTAATAGCAGTCTTCAGCTTGGTGTTCTCCTCTTCTCACTTGCTGACTGAAGCCAGCTTCTTGTCAGCAAGCTCCTTTTTTTCTCGTGCTTCTTTCTGGGCTGCGGAAGGGTCATTGTCCTTCTGCTCCACAGCCTGCTTCATTTTGACTAAAAAAGTAACATTTTTCAGACAACCTTGAAGTTGACGGTTCTACACACATCTGTTCGAGTGAAGCCACTCGGTTCAAAAGACTAAAATGGAAAAATCTACAAGGTGGTCAGTCGGCGAGTTACTACCTCCCATAGCAACAACATCGTCCTTGGCCTTTTGAAGATTCTTCTTCGCCAGTTCCAGGTCAATGTTGAGGCTGGTCTATTTCTTCTCCAACTCAGCAAAACGGGCGCCAAGCTCACAAGATTTCTGCGATCAGCGAATAAGAGACACCAGTCGACAGAAACAAAGGTTAAACTCAGCAAAAAGTGTTCTATGACTATTGCAGAATCAAAACTTTCAACAGTAGTCTCGGGGACTACGCCCAGTAGGTGCACTTGGCGTTCCCCCACTAGTCCGGATTTCCACTCAGCATGGCCTGCCCCAGAGTAAGTATGCAAAAAAGAAGAGTGAGGTTCTCAGAACCCGGTCGACTGCCCACAGTCGACCGTGGTCTTGGGTACTACACCAAGTGGGTGTGCTCTGCGTGCCCCCACTAGTCTGGAAACCACTCGGATCAAACTATTCCACTGAGTGAAAGTACAATGAAGTGACATTCGACAAAGACCCCCACCGAATCAAATATCCGACGGCGGTCTCGGGGACTATACCCAGTGGGTGCACTTTGCGTGCCCCCACTGGTTCAGAGATACATTCGACTCAACTTGGTCAACTCAAGTAGAAGAGTTATTCAACACTTAGTTGAAGCACCCATTGGGTGATTGGATGCAAAACACACACTCATGATAGATGCACATAAAAGTTCCAAAACACTCATCCAGGGACATCATACGGACAATGAAGCAGCAGCTACAACTACTATATCGTAGCAAGACAAAAATCAAATTGGGAGATCAGTCGAAAATCAACGGACCTTGACATTAACGTGTAGAGCAGAGCTGGCGTTATAGGCAGCCTGGCTGGCCTTGTGCACCACCTTCATCTGCTCCATCATAAGGTCTTCTTGGAGTATGGCTTCCTTGGCTGCACCCGTCGGGTCATCTGGAGTATGATGGGCAGCAAAGAGCGACAATGGTAGTACAGTCGGAGCAATCGCAGGATCTGAAGCATGGAGCTATGCAGGCAAAGCGGAGACTTGAGCAGTCGACACCGAAGGACGGTCAGTCGACACAGGATTGGCAAAAGATACAGAGGCCCGAGTCCTGGACCACCGTCTCGAGTGCTGATGTCGACTGAGGCTCCTGGCCGACAAGCATCCTCCTGCTTGAAGCCCTGCCCCTCCTTCCCGTATTCTTCAGAGGTGCTTCCTCATCGTCATGTGGAAGTTCAATGATGTCCCGTGGGGCTGCACAAAAAACAGCCATAAGAACTCAATCGACCGACAATTCAATCGACAAAATAAGCACAAGATTGCAGGGTCGTACCAGCTTTGGAAGTAGCTGCATCTTCAGTCTCTTCATTGTCCTGGGCCTTGTCAATATCCATGGAGGTCCCAGAAGTTGCAGCACTGAAAAATTCATAACCCACTCGGTTAGAGCCGAAGTATGAATCGGCAGTAAAACACGGAAAGACAGAACACTCACGCAGAAGCGACGGGAACGTCCATCTTGATCCTGGGCTTTTATGTGCACCTTTTCGAGGCTTTGAAGGGGCAACCTTGGGCTGCTTGGCGACCTCTTCCGACGGCTTCGGAGTCGAAGTCCGAGTGCTCTTATGCACTTGCATGCTCGGACCACAGCTTTGTTGCGCCCGCCCGCTGGATCATATGACTGTTTGGATCGGCGCTCTGTGCGAGGTGGTGACTCGACCTCCTCTTATTCGTCGTCCGATTGATCACTCTCTTCCTCATCATCATCATCAGGGGATTGCCAGTCGGCGCTCTCGTCCGCGCTCTCCACTCCCTCCTAGGATTGCTCCTGGGCTTGCTCTCCGTTCGCCATCGAATACATCTCGGTGTAAATCTTCAAGGCAAGAAGTTAAACAAACATCTGCCAGATTCAAAGACGATCGCAAGACAGAATGAAATACACTCAGTAATAAGGATCAGACCTTGTCTGGCTGGTTCTCGGCGTCGAATGGATTAACCCTCCGCCCCCCCTGGGGTTGTCTTTGTTTCCGATAATGCTCTTCAGCCACAGAGCCACCATCTCGTCGGAGACCTCCTCTGGGTGGACCCGAGCAGTGTCATTGGAGCCCGAATACATCCACATCGAATTATCATGGGCTTGGAGCGGCTGGATACATCAACTGAGAAACACTTCCAATAAATCCATGCTAGTTACGCCTTGACGGACCAACTAGACTACCCTCTCAACTAGCATGTTCGTCTCTACTCTCTCTGCTACAGTCACTACCAGTGAAGAAGGTTGCTGGGCTCGACCTAGGGTAAAGGGAGGAAGATCGGTCGACTGACCGGGGGTCGGAATGTCTTGGCAGTAGAACCAGGTCGTCTGCCACCCCCTAACCGACTCAATAAGTGTCATAGGAGGAAAAGTGCTCCTCTTCCTCATCTGAATCCCTAAACCCCCGCACATCTGAATCACGTGCGTCCTCTCGTCAGTCGGATTTGCCTTTTTCACAGATTGGGAACGGCAAGTAAAGATATGTTTGAAGAGACCCCAGTGCGGTCTGCAGCCCAAGAAGTTTTCGCACAGAGAAATGAATGTAGCTAGGTATGTAATGGTGTTGGGAGAGAAATGGTGTAGCTGAGCCAAAAAAGTTCAGAAAACCGCAGAAGAAATGATGCGGAGGAAGGGAGAAACCACGGTCGACATGGGTGGCGAGGAGGATGCACTCACCCACCTGCGGCTGAGGATCGATCTCGTCCACCGGCAGCCTCCAAGTCTCGTCGGTGATCAAGCCCGTGGCGGACAGATCTTCTAGATCTTCTCGCCGGAGCGTGGATCGAATCCAGTCCCCATGGATCCAGCCAGGCGACAGCCCGGACCGTGATGATGATCCCCGAATCATTTTCTTGCCCTTCACCATCGCCGTCACCTTCTTCACGCACTCCAGGGCCGCCGTCTTGTCCTTCACCATCATGGCGGACGGCGCACGAGCAAGGCGGAGGCATCGAGAGCGGAGAGAGACGCGGTGGAGAAGCGGAGGAAGAAGAAGGGGATTGAGGGTGCACTGTGCAAACGCGTCGGCCTCAACGCCCTTGATGGGCCTTCTTCCGAGTGGCTGACATGTGGGCCCGAGCGATCGCGTCAAATCCTGCAACAGTCGCACATCGGATACGTGGCGAAAAAGGCGGCACGGGAATCGAGGCGCCCATGTCTATCCGTCCCGACTACTGCGGCCCGCTCCACCTTGCGCGCTTCCCCAAATTTTCGAATCCCGTGAGATCCGGGAACCGTAGTAACCAATCGCGCCGAAGATTTTGCACCGTATCAACACTCGAAGATTGCCAGCGCAAGCTCACTGGACGACCTCTGAATCGATCAAGGCGACTGAAGTGAAGTCGAAGTTTCAGCATGAACCTTGAGCTCAACAAGAGTGCTAATGAAGCAAAAGAGTCAAGACGGGGTCAGCTTCAACTCTCTTTTCACTCGTACCTCAATCCATTCGGAGGCTAATGAAGATGCCATGAACCTAGGGTAGGTTCATAGGCCTGACCTATACGCCCTACCCAAGGTCACTACCCTAGAGTCAAGGACATTCAAAGTATAGCAAGAAGTACCGATTAAAGTCATTGAGTGCAATCCACTCGACCAGTCATCTCACTCAGATATCTCCAATTTCACTCGACCTGGATGAAGTCATTCGACCATACAGGAAACCACTCGGAGTACAGAAGACCTAGAGTCACTCCGGATGGCAACGGTCAGGCGTCCACTCCGTAGTCTTAAAGAACATTAATAGCACTTTATAGTTAGCGTTACCAGTAACGCCCTGTCTTAATGTACATTGAACCCTATAACGGGGGACGGCTGGGGTCCTGGCGCACTCT
>NC_041387.1:646642827-646708555 GCF_002162155.2 Triticum dicoccoides
CCCTTGTAACACACACCCATATTCCAGTCGACCGCCTCAGGGCACCGAGACGTAGGGCTTTTACCTCCTCCGAGAGGGGCCTGAACTCGTAAACTCGTGTGTACAACCTCGCCGTAGCTAGGGCCTTGCCTCCTCATACATACCCCCTACTCTTACTGTCAGATTTAGTACCACGACAGGGTTCACTATTTTTCTCCAACAACATCCACTACTTGCATCATATCATATCCACATGCATCATATATCAAAACAAATTCCTCCAACATGCATCATATCATATCATCATTTTTTAACCAACTTGGAAATGATGTCATTTTCAACCAACTTGTATCATTTTGAACAAACATGAAACATATCAAATCCAAATATAAATGAATCATATTCAACCGACCTGAATCATAGCATTTTCATCAATTATCACTTATTCAACCAACATTCATCAATTATCATATATTCAACCAATATCTTTCATTCAACAACATTCAACCATCACTCATGCACTTGTTTATTCAACATTTCTAAAAAAATGCGTATACATAATTCACCAAAATCCATCATATGACCATTTATTCAAAAAATATGCATATACATAATTCAATCATATGTAGGCAACTACTTACAATCCCTCCAACATCAATCATATGACCATTTGTTCAAAAACTTGAATCTCCAACTAGGGTTCATATAAAAACTACATATAATCTCTACAACTAGTTATTAGAGTTCATATTGAACCCTATACATCATATACAATCAACCTAATCAATCCTAAGATAAAAAAAAGTAAGAAAATAGGGTTTATTTGCACCAAATAATGCATCGAATCAAAAGCGTTTCGAGTAAAACTAATTGGAGGGATTGAGAGAGCTTACTTTTCCCGTTTCAGAGTCATCTTGATCCGCAAAAATGGTGGCAAAACGAAGAAGATCGGAGGGGGAGTGGAAGGGATGAGAGAGGGCTTGTGCTCTCTGTTCTTGTGGCGCCGCGTGGTTGGAGAGAAGAAGATGGGGGCTGGCTGGTGGGTGGGCCCCACGAGCCGGCCCCCGGTGGCTTATAAGGATCCAGCCCCTACCGCCAGGGTCTACGGCGGTAGGGTTGCATAGCCTACCGCCGTTAGCTCTGGCGGTAGGGTGGACGGCAGGAGACGGTTCCGTTTACTTGACGCTGACGTGGATGTGTGGTCTACCGCCATACCCTGTGGCGGTAGCCTGTATATGCCTACCGCCGTGGTCCCTGACGGTAGGTAAAAAGGTTAGATCCCGAAAAGGTTTCGAATAGGGGTCAGAGAAATATTCTTTACTAAAAGGGTCAAAACACGAATTTTTGCCTCGCTATGCCTGCTGATCTGTCACGAGAGCATGGGAGGGGTCGACGAGCCACCGGTGTTCAGGCTGCTCAATAAGTTGGTGCAGTACGGAGGGACCTCGTGCATGCAGCATGCATGTGGCGCTGACATCTGCTCAGTCTGTGTTGGTGCATGGTGTGGCCTGACTTGCATGCATGCGTTGCTGCGGTCTGCAGCCGGGCCAGTCAGTAGGGTGCGTTGCCATATGCATATCTCTGGCTGGAACGCAGGCGTCGTACGTGAGCCAGCTACTTCAGCCATCGCCGACTAGTCACTAGTATGACTGTATGAGGCCATCGGCATGTGCCGTGTTCCTCTCCCCTGCCATGATGTAGCTGCAACCAAAATGAAAAGAAGCCAAGAACGATAACTGGCTAGGACGTGTTTGGTTCGCCCGCACGGTAAGTTTGTGGCCCGTTTGGTTGCTCACATACACTATGGGACCTGCATCGCATAAAGCATCTTTGGCCTGACTCGTTGGCAACGTTCAGATCGGCAGTTTCCAGCGAGGCAAGCCGAGCTGAGCCACAACGAGCGCACATGGGTGGGGCCCTTCACGAGAGGAGGCTCAAGGGATGCGATCTATGTATGTGCTTCTTCTTCTACCTCCATTGACCTCCTCCCTAATCTCATTTCTTCCTTCTCCCCTCTAATCTACACAACGGTGCTTCGGAGACCTCCTATTGGTCCCTCTCGATGGCAACACCGTTCCTCTTGACCTCCTTCCCGCGTGCTACTACAGTTGAGTCGTTTCCGGCATCGTTCATCTCGGCCTCCTCTCTCTCGTCCTACTGCACTGACACTGTTATGGCACGTGCACTGCATTTCTCCTCCTCTGTCCTGTCCTCTGACTCCGTGCGGACTTTCTCTGTGGCAATGAGACTAGCAACTAGTTCGCCGCGCGGCCGACGAGGTTGCTCGCACACGACTACGTGCTCGTCATGTAGGACGTGGAGCCACGACCACCGTCCATCACAGTCGCCATGGTCCGGCACGCACAACATTTCTCCTCCCCGTGCCTCAGCCTCACCGCTCCTCCGCATGGACTTTCTCTGTGGCGGCGACACTAGCAACTAGTTCGCCCGAGACTCCCTGCTCATCCTGTCGGACGCGGTGCCACGGTCACCGTTCACCGCAGTAGCGAGGCACAGTGTGTGTTTTAAGTGTAAGTGTTAGCTCTTAATCGTATCCCGCATATACAACCAAACACTGTGTGTTCCGTGACCCGAGCCAATGCAGGTAACCAAACAACATGTGAAAATTGCTTACTTAATGCGAGAGTCTAAATGCAGGCAACCAAACAATATGCAGATGTCGACTTTTTGCTTGTTTTCCTTCAACCAGGCTCGGTTGAGCCAGGCTGAGCTAGCCAGGCCCGGCTCCTACAGCAACCAAACACGTCCCTAGCTACTGTGCCCGTTCTTTGTTTTGTGTTGCAGCGATCTGGCAATGGTTCCTACAAGTACAGTCTTAGTTCCAACATACGAAATAAGAAATGTTAGTTCCAACTTCCAAGTGGTCATTAATAATTGATGGCATATGGGGTGCCACAAACACAAACCCTTGGCCATATACAACGACTCCCAACCCATGGCCGGGTCCAGGCGCCACTCACTGTAGCTGCTACTGGTCCGGTGAGGAGCAACCACACAGCAAGTACCATATTTGGTTTGGGGCACGTGTTGCTTCGACATGCAATCAACCTGCACCAGCCGGTAACCCACACCCCGTTACAGGCCAAGGAGCACTACATTTCTGGCATGCGCTTACGAAGACAACATAGCAGCAGGGTGCATATGTGAGTACATGTTAGCTAGGATGCATGTGTCTGTCTAGTTGCTAACGTTGGGGGACAGGTCTCGTGGCACCGCACCACTTGGCGTACGACCGCGGGCCACAGATTTTGGTGATCTTCCCCCTAGATCGTGTTGCCAGTGTTGTCGTTGCATCAACTGTATATATGCTTTTGTCCTAGCATATATTTGGCGCTACCGGTATAGTGACATTAATTTGTGTAGTGACATTATTTCCTCTTTACCAGGACACTGACATTTCCTCTTTCTTTCATTTTTTTTTTGAACACAGTATTCCGGAATTTCCTCTTTCTTCCTTATTATTTTTTTTGAACCAAGGGAATAAACAATCCTGAAACCTGGTGATAACACCAGGACTTGAAAGCTGAGAACTTCCAAAAAAAAACTACAAGCTGAGAACCAAGGGAATAAACAAACCTGGTGATAACACAAAATTCTCCCAACACATACCTGTATGGTTGTATATTGGTCACCCAAGTGAAAAGTCGAGAAATAGAAAATCGATCACCTGTATGGTTAGATGTGGCCACCAGTTTGTCGTTGCATCTACGGCATTTATGCTTTTGTCCTAGCATATACTTGGCGCTATGAGCATAGTGACATTTAATTTCTTCTTTCCGCAAACAGTGACATTTCCTCTTCCTTTATTGACATAAGCAAAGTGACACTTCCTTTTGAAAAATAATCTCCTTTTATTATTGGTTTTGAAAATTATCAAGCTAAAAGAACTATAAAGTGTTCAAGCCCTCCGTTCTTTGCATCAAGGATGCGCATAGCCAACAAAAGAGTAAATTGCAAAAAAAACACCACTTTGAAGGCAAGCATTGCGAAAACCACTACAATACATTTTTTTTTGCAAAAAACACCGTGTCTATGGTAATCTTTTTGCAGAAAACACTGATCGGCGGATCGGGCTCAGTTAAGCTTGTTTATGACAGGTGGGGCCCGCCAATCAGGCTGACGTGGCACCAATTTCTCACACCGTTACATGAAAACGTTTGCTGGACATGGGGCCCGCTTGTCAGCCTAACAAACCTCTCTTGGGCATTTCATCGAACAATTTGCGTGCGTGCACAGGCCGGCGGACAAAGGCCGCCGTCGCGAGGCTCAGCCAGGCGACGAAGGTCAAGGACGGTGGCGCCGGGATGCGGCGGCGTCATGTTCGTCCAGGCCTTGAGCGAGGCGTCGACCTGGGCGACGTTGCGGGCCATGGCGGCGAGGAGCGCGACGGCGTGCTCGGCGGCGGCGACGGTGTTGGCGGTGGGCGCGTTGACGACGAGGCAGCCAGCCTCGGTGGCGGCCTGGAGGTCAACGTTGTCGGCCTCGAAGACCTCCCGCGTGACCCGCGTGGCGCTGCGCACCACCAGCGCGTCCACCAGCGACACCTTGGCGCGCAGCTCCTCCGCCGTGAGCTCGTACGCGCAGTACATGTTGGCGGACCCCCACAGCAGCTCCAGCCCCACCGCACCCAGCTTCTCCATCACCAGCACCGTCGGCCGCCCCCCGCCCCCGGCCCTCGCCGCGACCCCGGCGGCCCTAGAGTATGCCGGAGACACTGAAGGCGCCGCGACGAGCCTGCTGGAGCAAAGAAGGAGACGGCGATGGGGCGGGAAGGCGCGCGCTGGCTGCGCCTGCAGGGACGGCGCCGCTCCGGTGGCGGGCTCGCCGTGGTTCCCCGCATACGGGCTGGACTTCAGGTTCGGGAGGCCGACGGGGGCGAATGACAGCGAGCAGCGGGCGCGTCGACGGCGAGTGGCGGCGGCCGCGGGGAGCGGCGGGCGCGGCGGCCGCGGCGAGCAGCGTGCGCGGCAGGAGCAAGGCGCGGGAGCGGCGCGCCGGGGACGCGGCGAGCAGCAGCGACTCTGGACGTATTAGTCCAACGACGGGAGGTTGACAAGCATCAGTTTTTTTTGTCTCAATGACAGGTGGACCCCACGGGGCCACACATGATGATAACGTTAGCGAACGTCGCCGTTACTTATGCCCTGCCACATCGGCCTAACTAGCGGGCCCCATTTGTCATAAACTCACTTACCTGAGCCCGATCCACCGATCAGTGTTTTCTGCAAAAAGATTAACATAGACACGGTGTTTTTTGCAAAAAAAATGTACTGTAGTGGTTTTTGCAAAAGTTGCCTTCAATGTGGTGGTTTTTTGCAATTTACTCCCAACAAAACCACAATCTAGAATCAACGGAATAAACCGGGGATAAAACAAAATTTTGCTAAGTAAAAGAGGAAGTAAAAGTCGAGAAACAGAAACTCCATCACCTAAATCCCAAACACATACTTGTTTTACATTGCATTATCGTAGGAGGCATTGCCGAAGGAGGCGGTTAGATGAACATGGACCCGGACGCCACATGCGCATCGGAGACTAACGCCACCCATGACCTTGCCCGGGCATCCAGAGACGTAGATCGTGAGCCACGGCAGACATAGGCACTAGCAAAGGGAGAGAGGAGATGGAGATGGGGAGGAACTCGAAGCAGACATTGAGTCCGGTGACCGTGCCTGGGCTGGTGGACAATGATTTGGCGACGGTCCTGATTTTGCCACTATGGTGTTGTCGGTGTGTCTCTTCTCGTATTATTGGCCACATGGGAGGGAATGGGTAAGAGAGAAGGTGACGCCTCATGTGGGTTCTTAATGATGTTCATGATACACTTTGAAGGTTATATGAATGTTATAGATGTAGACATCAACTACACTCACAAATTAAGCCGATTTGTTTGTGTATGTTACATCACCAAGAGCACAAAACTAAAGCAACTACGTGCAGCAGAGAAACCTGACGGTGTAGATCCTACTAGTGCACCACTTAGACCACTTTTGGAGATCTGCCAAGCTTTCTATAGAAAGTTTGAGATGTTAGTACAACGCACAAGATACTCCACCAATCGTCAATCGATCTTGCCTTCTGGCCGGTCTATCAGTTAATGACTAGACACGATTGATCTAATTTAATCATGTCAAAGACGAAGAAAATATACAGCAGCAGCTAGCTAGCTATAGCATTCTTGCATCCTTTGTCGTTTTGGTTGCGGCCGTAGCATCATGGGAGGCGAAAGCGGCAACACGTTAACACAGCTCTGATGTGATATGAGTCGATATGGCATAATGGCTGCAGTGCCCTTTGTCCACTACTTTTCTTCCCGGGAACTTCTGTCCTCTACTTGACTGGTCTATACCGATACAAAAGGTGACCAGGACCCATCAACAAGACAACGACGACAACCAATAATCGACGCCTTCGTTTTGATGGAGGAGCAATATTCATCGACCATGACATGAGTGGTGATGAGGTTTGGCCTGTTTTCCAGACCCTCCCATTCTACGCATTAAACGATGGCACAGTTCTTTTGACAGCTTAAAAATAAGTTGTCCCCAGCTTCTTTCATAAGTCGGCTTCCCTAATTGTTGGGGCCTATTAACTCATTATCCCACAGCTAGCCCATAAGCTTCAGCAAATGGGGAAAAGGCTTATGGGAGAAGCGGGAAAGTGTGGCTTATTTTTTTAAGCTGTCAGAAGAACAAGGCTAGAAACCGCTAAAGCACGACTAGTCGGTCCAGTAGGGTGCTCCAATCTGCTCTTGATCTGAAGAAATCCACTTGTCCACGAAAGACCCACTTTTAACTGTTTTTTTTTCTGTAAATGCAAAACAAAACTTCAGGCCCTCGTGTAATTATAAGAAGCCCCTTTTTAGCCATAAATTAAAACGAGGACCTGTTAATGACTAGGGAATTTACGAACGATATTCTGGACTTTACAAAAAATAGCGAGAAAACCCTAGATTTTTTTGTAAAATGTCCTTACAACATATCATGGGACACAAAAATAATAACTAAATTATTGATAAAAACAGTACAAAATCATGGACAAAAAAAATACTATGAAAAATGACCACATCATTTTATAAGTACTTTAACAGTGTTCATCTTTACGAAAAATGGTCATGTTTATAAAATGTTCAGGTATTTACAAGAAAGTATTATTGTTTATAAACCAAAAATGTTCATACATTTCATTTTTTTCATGCTTTTTAAAAACCATCATATAATTTAAATATTTTTTAACATTAAAAAAGTGTTCACAAGCTTTAAAAATGTTTGCATTTTCTTAAACTATTAATATGTGTAAAAATAATTTCTTACATTCCAAACATTGTTCATGCATTAATTAAATGTTCATATATATATAATTGTCCATATTTTTTTAAAATAATATGTTAAGAACTGTTAATAATATATTCAAAAATTCAAGCATAATTATAAAAATAAAAAATAAAAATATTCATTTATCTAAAAAATTAATGTAGTAAAATCCTTCTCATGGGTCGGCACACGTAGCGGTTAGTTGTACCGCACATGCGCTGGCTCAACTCAGGCTTCCGCCAGTTTTTTCTTTCTTTTTCCGGTTCCGTGTTTGCTTTTTCACGGGTTTTCCTATTCTTGCTATAATTTTTTTTAAACTCTTTTATTTTTCTGTATCTTTTATTTTTGGTTTTATCTTTTTTAATTCTGGGATACTTCGTTAATTTCTAACGATTTTAAAATTCATGGATAATTTATAAATTCATTAACAACTTGAAAACTCATTGATATTTTCTAAATTCTATGAATTTGAAAAAAACACGTACATTCATTTTCCCTAAAATGCATACACAAATTTCCAATTTAGGAACATTTTTCAAAATTCGTGAACATTTTACTAATACACGGACATAATTTTCTAGTTGCAGAAAGCTTTTCTCGCAGAAATCTACCTTTTCGGTTGCTAGGTCTCATCAACCGAAACTTCAAGTCAGTAGGATAAGGAGGAGGAGGAGCTTTCATCGAGTGATGATTTTAACATCTGTGCATAATTTTGAAAGTTCAAGAACGTTTTATAAATTCTGTGATATTTTTTTTAATTCATATATACTTTTCGAAATTGGGATGAACAATTTATATAAAAATAATTTATTTTATATCATAATTGCTTTATAAATTTCAGGAATTTTTTTAATGAAATGTTTCTTTCCTGATAAAAATTGGCTAAAAAAGCATAGTCTTACTGTACATGAGCCGCCAACCCATTTTTACTGACCTCTCAACAAACAGACACCGTGATGCCCACTAGATGCCGACAGGCGAACCGAGTTGGGCCGGCTAAGTCAGGGCTTTTCTTGCTGTTTTGTTGTTCGCTCCTTTTGCTGCCGTTTTTCTGTTGCTTATTGTTATTTTTTTTTTGCTATGGTCTTTATATCTTTGATTTTTTTATTTAGTTATTTTTTTTGTTTTTCAATACACAGTGAATAATTTTAAAATGCATGGTGAACAATTATTTAATATATGATTAACATTTTTTGAATACACACTAAACATTTTGACAATATACATTGAACATTTTAAATATACATGAACTTTCCAATTATATGCTGAACACTTTTTAATATATGGTGCACCTTTTTCAATATATTGTGAACTTCTTTTAATATACACCGATGTCACACCCTAGCTAGTCATGCATTAGAGTGTTGCATCATGTTTACTTTTTCATCAGAAACTTGAAATGGGGATGACAGAACCCCCAGTCCCCCTGAAACCAACTAGGGTTACTAAAATAATTTTTCAATGAACCTGAAATGCCCTTCTAAAATGCCCATCATTTTTGTCTTGGTTCAGAACCCCTGCCAAAAGTGGTGCACATTTTCCTAGGCCATCCTAGGGTTTTTGAATTAAATCATAAATATTTGAATTTGGGCATTTAAAATATTATAAAATATTTAAATGCTCAAATATCTCCAAACTAAAATGTTTCATGTTGGAAATAATCCAACTATGGACCAGGAGTAGTTTGGTGATTTTTGAAGTTGCCTAGGTATTTTATTTAATTCAACAAAGTTGCAGATATATTAAATAAAAACAGAAACAGAAAAAAAAGGAAAAAAACTTACCTGTGCGGCCCAGCCAGCTGGCCGGCCCAGCAAGCCAGCCCAGCCCACCACCGCCGTCGTCCTCCTGGCGCCAGTCGACCAGGCGTGTGGCCGGCGCGCGCGCACGGCCGGAGCGCCACGCCACCAGCCCGTCTGCCTGCCTCCCTCGCCAGCGCGACGCCGCGGCGCTTCTTCTCGGTGCCGCCCCGATCCCCTGGCCTTATCCCTCTCTCTCTCTCCCGTGCTGCTCTCTCTCTCTCTCTCTCACGGCCGAACACCACCGTCGCCGCCGTTCGCCATAGCCACCGTCTCCGGCCACCCCTCGCTTCCCCGACTAGCTTAGGAGCTCCGCCTCGACTCCCTCTTCCTCCCCACCGCTCCACAGCTCCCCGGAAGCCCTGCATCGCCGCCACGTCGCCGTTCCCCCTCTTCGGGCTCCGACCATCGTCGCCGTCGATTCGCCGTCCCCAGCGCGTCCCCGAGCCCGCTTCGACGCCCACTGCAACCGCGGTGAGCTACGCCACCGTTTCCCCCTCTTCTCCCCCTCGTTCCCTCACCATAGCCTCCTCCCCACCACGGCCGAACCTCCGCCGTCGCCGAGCTCGCCGTCGACGCAGCTCCGGTGACCATTTGGTCACCCCGACGAGTCCAACGAGTTCGCAAGACCCCGTAGAGCATCCCTAGCGCCTCGTTTCGCTCGACTTCGAGCTCCAACCCCGTTCCCGTGCACGACCGAACCCCGACGGCCGCAGCCGAGCTCGCCGCCGTCGACTCCGGCCACCCCGACCCCAACGGGCTCCGCCAAGAGCTGCGGGTTGTCCTCAGCTCCACTCCGGTGGTCTCCGCGGTCCATTTGGTGGCCGAAATGGCCAAAACCACTCCCGCCGCCGCGTCGGGCTCGCCGGCGGCTAAACGCCGGCAGCCGACTTTGACTTTGACCACGGGTGAGCCCTGGTTGACTCCCCTGAGTCAATGACAGGTGGGGCCCAGCCCTGTTAATTAAACAGGATTAGTTTTAATCAAATTTTAATTAAAATAATCACCCTGACATGCGGGACCCACTGTCAGGTTTGACCTAGACCTGTTCCGTTGACCTGCTGACGTCACACTGACGTCAGGCTGACGCAGTAATTGATTTTCTGGATTTAAATTAAATCAGGAAATTCCAGAATATTATTTAAACTTCAAAAATTCATAACTTTTATTCTGTAACTCCAAATTGGACAAATTATATATGAAAAATGATCAGAAAAATCCAATCTATCCATCTGTACTATTTTCATGCATGATCAAACAAGTTAAATTGATGTTTTAAGCAGAACAAGGAAAAGCACTTAAAGAGGCCATATTTGAATTTGAAATTTGAATCCTTGATTCAAATTTGTTCAAACCCTTCTGGATTTTAGTTGCATTAGCCCAACACACTCATATTGCCATGTTTCATGCATGCATCATATTGTTGCACATTGTTTGGTGATGCTTGTGTATCGATGTCCTTTGCGACAGGATCTGTCCCCGAGGAGTATCGTGATTACCCTAACGAAGAACCGTATCCGTGCATCGAACCATCAGGCAAGCAACCAACCATTGATCATATCGATACAATCCCATGTTCTCGCTCCTGCTCTCTTTTACTGCATTAAGACAACGCGTTTCAAACTGCTGTGTGCTACGGTAGTTGAACCCATTTCCTCTGCATGACCTGTCATTGCCACAGTAACTAGATGAAACCCACTAGCATGTGTAGGAGTTGATTGAGCCATATGTATGTGTTGTTCCTACCTTGCTATGCCTGCTATGCTTAGAGTCGTGTCAGGTCTGGTTCATCTGGGTGATGGCTAGAGTGAAATGATTATGTCGGTAATGAGAGTGGTGTGGTGAACACGATTTGGTAAAGGTATCGATGAGAGGCCATGTAGGAGTACATGGTGGGTTGTTTCATTGAAGCCGACCTTAAGCACTGAGATCTGTATGTGTGATTTAAGAATCAGCTACTACCATGCATTGGGCCCGAAACCAATGGACCCTCTCGACTTCTTATTCACCCTAGTTCTCCGTCCAGGAGTTGCAAGTAGTTTCTGGTGTTTGTAGCCTACTGGAGGCCGTGGACAGCGCTGACCGTAGGGGTGGGCTGTGATGCAGTAGGTACGTGGCCGGGTGTACCGAATACCCGTTAGGTATCTCGGGAACCCTGTTCACATCGTTCGGGGCCGTATGGGAAACCTCGGCCGGACTCCCTGCGGATGGAACCTGAATAGGCGATAAACCTGGACTGGAGGCTTAGGTGATTAGGTAGGTCGTGGCCGACACCCACGTTGGGCTTCCGCTTGAAGGTTGCCGAGTACATGTCGTGTAAACGACGGTAAGTGGTGAGAGCGTGTATGAAGAAGTACCCCCTGCAGGGTTAACATGATCTATTCGAATAGCCGCGTCCGCGGTAAAGGACTACTTGGTTGCCTATACAGTTCATAGACAAGTAAATGGAAACTGTTAAAAACCTCAAGATAAGTGTGAGTGCCGAGGATGGCTCTTCCGTAGGAAGACGGAGGCGGATCCTCGGTAGTGTATTGAAGTGGTGAGTAGTGGACTCGTGTGCGCAAAACCATTTCAAGTTGGAGTATCGTAGGATAGCCTAGCCAAGAGTCAAAGCTGGCTTGCTGCAATAACTCCACCAACCCTTCTTGATACTATGCATGTATGTAGGATCTGATGTAAGTCTTGCTGAGTACCTTTGTACTCATGTTGCTATAATCTACATTTTTACAGAAGACGCTGCAACCCCTTCTGATGGGTTCTATGTAGACGTTGACATCAACGAGTAGGCTAAAGACCCAGGTGGTGACCCTGAGCTTTTGAAGGACCACGTAGTATAGCTAGGCTTTCCAAGCCTCTTTTATTTTACTAGTTGTCTGTACTCAGACAAGTTACTTCCGCTGCTGGTTTGTATGACTGTATGACTTGTATGTGGGGTCGTGAGACCCGTACCTTTGTGTATGTTATGTATGGCTCACTGAGCCTTAAATAAAGTACTTGTGTCATAGAGTCATGTTGTGATGCTTCGTTGTATTTGCACATATCGAGCATATTGTGTGTATGATTGAAATGCTTGGTATGTGTGGGATCTGACTATCTAGTTGTTTATCTTTGGTAGCCTCTCTTACCGGGAAATGTCTCCTAGTGTTACCGCTGAGCCATGGTAGCTTGCTACTGCTCTGGAACACTTAGGCTGGCCGGCATGTGTCCTTCTTCGTTCCTGTGTCTGTCCCTTCGGGGAAATGTCACGCTTTGAGTACCGGAGTCCTGCTAGCCCAGTGCTACAGCCCGGACCCACTTGCTGATGACCGACACGTTCGAAGCTGGGTCATGGATGCCTGTCCCTGTAAGTCTGTGCCACTTTGGGTTTACGACTAGTCATGTCAGCCCGGGCTCTTTATCATATGGATGCTAGCGACACTATCATATACGTGAGCCAAAATGCGCAAACGGTCCCGGGCAAAGGTAAGGCGACACCCGTGGGGATACCGTGCGTGAGGCCGCAAAGTGATATGAGGTGTTACCGGCTAGATCGATGTGACATCGAGTCGGGGTCCTGACAGCGTTGGCATCAGAGCCGGACTGCCTGTAGGTTCTCCAAGCCAAACTGGTCGATGTTGAGTCTAGAAATTCTTTAGTTATATGTAGGGGAATTGTTTGTGGGTTGGGACGTAAGGCTCTTTTTACTCCTTATACTTTATGACTTTCTGATCTGAGTCAGTCCATTCTTCCACCGGGGGTTAAGGAATTAGGATCTGTTCTCTCTATCAGGATCACGTGTTACCAATCAGTAGTACCTTATAAGTTTGATGGTTACCAGCCTAGTTCAGTTCTACTACCACATTATGTTGCCAGAATGGATTCAGAACTTTGATATAATGATGTTGAGTGTGTACGAAATCCTTTGTTAAATGTCTCAAAATCCTTCTTGAGCATTTACAGTTGTTATGCTGCCGAAATTTTGCTAGTAATTCTAATGCCCTTGCATTATGATTGTGCTTTCAGATGGCCACTCGCGACCTCAATCAAGTGGTTCGCCTGACTCGATGCCTAGATGTACCCGGCCATACTGCCAAGTTGGTCAGGGTAATGACTGAGGCTGGATACCGCTGGTATCCTGAGTACACGGTCGAAGAGCAATTCCGAGACTTTAATCAAAGCCAGTATCTCTGCACTGTCAGGATATTTCCATCTTATCCTGGATCCACCGAGCCTCTTCACTGCTCCTATGGACTCGGGGTTACCATTGAGATGGCTGTGCAGGACGCCGCCTACTCTATGATGACCATTATGCGAGTCAGATCTGGTTTATTTCGGGACTCTGATTTCCGGTATATGCCAGGATCACTTCCGGGAGCACAAGGGTATCTCCAGGCTATCTATGCTGACTCCACTCAGGAGGATTCACGGACTCGCACCACTGCTGAGATGCTCGAGGATAAGGACCGTGAAAATCGGGCCTTAAGGTTAGAGCTCTTCAATACCCGTGCTGACCACTGGGCTACTTTGACTCGGTTCGCACTGGCGGTGCAAGCTGGATATTCAGATATGCGCGATCTCTATCCTGTGAGATCTGCTCTGCCAGACGTGATGGTTTGGCGTGATGTAGGAGGCATCACCCCACCTCGCGGTCCCCGCAGGCCACCGTTTGTTGGTCCAAGGCCTCATCCTAGCCCCTATGGTCCACAAGCCCCGCGAGACCGTCTGTTTCCGGATGATCATGTTGAACTTCCAGGCTATGGAGGTGACTTCTACGAGGACTACTACGGATCGGTCTGAGTTAGTGGTAGTATCACTAGTTCGCACTAGCTGTGTCCTCTATCGTCCCGCGTGACTCGTGGGATATGACCTAGTTTGTACTCTTTCCGGAGATGTAGAAAAATAATGTATAGGAGCTTGGAATGCCTCCGATGAGATGTAATCCTCTTTTCACCGTATTAGTACTTGTTTGGTCTTGTACTAAACCTTGTATGGTGTGTATGACGATGGAATATAAGAAGCAGTTTCTGTATCTACCATGTCATACGGATGATCATCTTGCATTTCGAGTTATTCCTTACATTCTATATCCTATGTCGAAATTTTACCATCCTGACTAAATCATTGTCTTGTCTACCTAGGATGGTCAACACGCGCGCTAACCCTGCTTCTCAAGAGCAGGCCGAAGGCAGTGAAGGCAGGAATGAAAATCTGCCTCATCCTCCTTCCCTAGCCGAGGTTATGATGGAAGCTGAGAGAAACAAGCGGGAGACCAACCGTTTGTTGGAGCGTATTGAACAGAATACAGCACACCATCAGAGGACTAACGTGGTGTCACTCAGTGATTTTATCAAATTACATCCACCCACGTTCCACCACTCCGTCGAGCCTCTCGACGCTGATGACTGGCTTCGCAGTATCTCTCATAAACTGCGTTCCGCGTTGGTAGCGGAGGCTGACAAGGTCACCTTTGCTGCATATCATCTTGAAGGCCCCGCCAGTCTATGGTGGGAGAATTATGGAGCTATGCGCCCAGCAGGCCATGTCACTACTTGGGCTGAGTTCAGCGAGGCTTTCCGTGAACATCACATTCCGGAGGGTCTCATGGACCGTAAACGTGAAGAATTTTGCAGTTTCACCCAAGGCCGACTTTCTGTGGATGCCTATAGCAGGGAATTTGGTAATCTCGCCAGATATGCAACTGAGGAAGTTTCTACTGACGCCAAGAAGCAAGCAAGGTTCCGTAAGGGCCTTAGTCCTGAGCTTCGCCGCGACCTCCGTCTGCATGAGTGCACATCTTTTTCGAAACTTGTCAACAAAGCCATCAGTGCTGAAACTGGTCAGACTGACTATGACGCAACACGCAAGCATGGACGTGACACGGGTTCCTCATCCGGTGCTGGTCCTCAGAAGCGCCGCGTGTGGGTGCCCAACACCGCCCTGCCACCCAGGTTCACACCGAGGCCATCCTTCCAGGCGCCTCGCCCCGTTCAACAGTCTGCTCCAGCCAAGCCCTATGGGGGTCCAACTAACAATGCTCCTCCACGTACCAGTTCCGTGACTTGTTTCAAGTGTGGGGAATCTGGTCACTATATGCGTGAGTGTCCCCAGACCAACCCCAATCAATCTGCTAAAGCCGTTGGCCGTGGCAAGCCGACAGGAAAAATATTCCACGCCAAGCCGGTTACCGCTTCACGTGGTCATGTCAACTGTATCTCCGCCGAAGAAGCTCAAGAGGATCCCAACGTCGTTCTCGGTATGCTTCTTGTTAACTGCCACCCGGCATCTGTTCTTTTCGATACAGGAGCCTCTCATTCTTTTATATCCGAAAGTTATGCTCGTTTGCATAACGTTGCATTCTGTGACATGCCATCCACTATGGAAATCTCTACCCCTGGTTCTAGATGGCAGACCTCTAGGGTAAGTTATGGAAATGAAATCCAAGTTGACAGACTTGTTTTCCTTGCATCTTTGATAGCCCTTAAATCTTCAGATATTAATATCATTCTGGGTATGGACTGGATGTCGGCTCATCATGCCCAAATCGATTGCTTCTCTAGGACTGTTCAACTCACCCATCCTTCGGGAAAGATAGTCAATGTCTTGACCCGAATAGCCAAGCGACAATTATATTCTCTTAACGCCAGCCCTTTGCCAGACCTTGAGGATGTTCCGGTAGTCCGTGACTTCCCGGATGTCTTTCCAGAGGAATTGCCAGGTGTTCCACCTGACAGGGATGTTTAGTTTGTAATAGACCTCATCCCCGGAACCGTTCCGATTGCTAGAAGACCTTATAAGATGGCACCACTAGAACTAGCCGAGCTTAAGAAACAACTCGATGAATCCTTGAAAAAGGGTTTCATCCGCCCTAGTTCATCTTCGTGGGCTTGCCCCGTCCTATTCGTCAAGAAGAAGGATGGTACGGACCGGATGGTTGTAGATTACCGACCTGTCAATTTGGTCACAATCAAGAACAAATACCCGCTTCCCAGGATCAACGACCTGTATGATCAGCTCGCTGGATCCTCAGTCTTCTCCAAGATGGATTTGAGGTTGGGCTACCATCAAATCAAAATCAGAAACGGGGACATTCCTAAAACGGCCTTTGTTACTCGTTATGGCCAATACGAGTACACCGTCATGTCCTTCGGTTTAACCAACGCTCCAGCCACCTTTTCTCGGTTAATGAACTCAATCTTCATGGAGTATTTGGATAAATTTGTCGTAGTTTATCTCGATGATATACTCATCTACTCCAAGAACGAGGAAGAACATGCCGAACATTTAAGGCTAGTGTTGAAGAAACTTCGAGAGCATCGCCTTTATGCCAAATTTTCTAAATGTGAATTCTGGTTGTCAGAAGTGACCTATCTGGGTCATGTAATATCTGGTAAAGGTATTGCTGTTAACCCTGAGCGAGTTCAAGCCGTTCTTAATTGGACTCCACCCGAATCGGTCAAGCAAGTTCGGAGTTTTCTAGGCTTAGCGAGCTATTGTCGTCGCTTTGTCGAGAACTTCTCCAAAGTTGCTAAACCTCTAACCGAACTCCTCAAGAAAGATAAGAAGTTCGAATGGACTCCACAATGTGAGCACAGCTTTCAGGAACTGAAAAGGCGCCTGACCTCTGCTCCCGTGCTGGTACCGCCAGACTTCTCCAAGGACTTTGTTATCTACTGCGACGCCTCGCGACAAGGACTAGGTTGCATTCTCATGCAAGATCGACACGTAATTGCTTACGCTTCACGGCAATTGCACCCACATGAGGAGAATTATCCTACTCATGATCTAGAGCTTGCAGCCGTAGTCTATGCACTTAAGACCTGGCGACATTACCTCCTCGGTAATCGTTGCGAAATATTCACTGATCACCAAAGTCTGAAGTACATCTTCACCCAACCGGATTTGAATCTCAGGCAGAGACGTTGGGTTGAATTGATCACAGACTTCGACTTAGGAATAACCTACACCCCAGGGAAAGCCAACGTCATGGCTGATGCGCTAAGTCGTAAATCTTATTGTAACAACCTGATGTTACAACAAAGTCAACCGCTTCTCCATGAGGAATTTCGGAAGCTTAACCTTCACATTGTACCTCAAGGTTTTCTTTCCACCTTGGTAGCAAAACCTACTCTTACGGATCAAATTATCGCTGCCCAAAAGCGAGATAAGGGAATATCTAAAATCAAAGAGAACATTGCTAGCGGAGGTGCTAGTTGTTTCTCCACTAATGATCACGGTGTTGTGTACTTTGAGAACCGTCTAGTGGTTCCCAAGAACCAGCATCTACGGCAGTTGATCCTTAAGGAGGCTCATGAATCTCCTCTCACTATTCATCCCGGTAGTACTAAGATGTATCAGGACCTACGCCAGAGGTTCTGGTGGACTAGGATGAAGAGAGAAATTGCTCAGTATATTGCTAATTGCGACGTCTGTCGTCGTGTTAAAGCAGAGCACCAACGGCCTGCTGGCACCTTGCAACCCTTAGCTATTCCTGAATGGAAATGGGATAAAATTGGTATGGATTTCATTACCGGTTTTCCCAGGACCAAGAGAGGGAATAATGCTATCTTCGTCGTTGTCGATCGTCTTTCCAAAGTAGCTCATTTCCTACCTGTTCGTGAGAGTATAACCGCTAGTCAGCTGGCAGACTTATACATCTCCCGAATAGTGTCTCTCCATGGTGTTCCTTTGGAAATTAACTCGGATCGAGGAAGTCTTTTCACCTCTCGATTTTGGGAAAGTTTCCAAAATGCTATGGGAACCCGTCTTTCTTTTAGCACCGCTTTCCACCCTCAGTCGAGCGGTCAAGTGGAACGCGTCAACCAAATTCTAGAAGACATGCTTCGAGCCTCTGTTATCTCATTCGGAATGGACTGGGAGAAGTGCCTTCCATTTGCCGAATTCGCTTACAACAACAGCTATCAATCTAGCTTGGGTAAAGCCCCTTTTGAAGTTCTCTATGGACGACGATGTCGAACACCCCTTAACAGGTCAGAGACCGGGGAAAGACAATTCTTTGGCCCGGATATGATTCAGGAAGCAGAAGAACAAGTTCGTATCGTTCGTGAAAAGTTGAAAACAGCCCAATCTCGTCAAAAGAGTCAATATGACCGAAAACATAAGGCTATGACTTTCGAGGTTGACGAGAAGGCTTATCTTCGGGTCACCCCTCTGAAGGGAACCCATCGTTTCGGTATCAAAGGCAAATTGGCTCCTCGTTATATTGGACCTTTTCGCATTCTTGCCAAACGAGGAGAAGTTGCCTACCAGTTGGAACTACCTCCGCACCTCTCCAGAGTTCACGATGTCTTCCACGTTTCTCAACTCAGGCGTTGCTTCTCGGATCCTATCCGTGAAGTGGACCACGAAACGCTTGATCTCCAAGATAATCTTACATATCGAGAGTACCCCGTTCGTATCCTCGATCAGGCCGAACGTACCACCCGACGTCATAATATCAAGTTTCTCAAAGTACAATGGTCGCACCATTCTGAGGATGAAGCAACTTGGGAAAGGGAGGATCGTCTTCGACTTGAATATCCCGCCTTCTTCCTGGAGGAACCCAAATCTCGGGACGAGATTCTTTTGAGTGGGGGTGAGTTGTCACACCCTAGCTAGTCATGCATTAGAGTGTTGCATCATGTTTACTTTTTCATCAGAAACTTGAAATGGGGATGACAGAACCCCCAGTCCCCCCTGAAACCAACTAGGGTTACTAAAATAATTTTTCAATGAACCTGAAATGCCCTTCTAAAATGCCCATCATTTTTGTCTTGGTTCAGAACCCCTGCCAAAAGTGGTGCACATTTTCCTAGGCCATCCTAGGGTTTTTGAATTAAATCATAAATATTTGAATTTGGGCATTTAAAATATTATAAAATATTTAAATGCTCAAATATCTCCAAACTAAAATGTTTCATGTTGGAAGTAATCCAACTATGGACCAGGAGTAGTTTGGTGATTTTTGAAGTTGCCTAGGTATTTTATTTAATTCAACAAAGTTGCAGATATATTAAATAAAAACAGAAACAGAAAAAAAAATGAAAAAAACTTACCTATGCGGCCCAGCCAGCTGGCCGGCCCAGCAAGCCAGCCCAGCCCACCACCGCCGTCGTCCTCCTGGCGCCAGTCGACCAGGCGTGTGGCCGGCGCGCGCGCACGGCCGGAGCGCCACGCCACCAGCCCGTCTGCCTGCCTCCCTCGCCAGCGCGACGCCGCGGCGCTTCTTCTCGGTGCCGCCCCGATCCCCTGGCCTTATCCCTCTCTCTCTCCCGTGCTGCTCTCTCTCTCTCTCTCTCACGGCCGAACACCACCGTCGCCGCCGTTCTCCATAGCCACCGTCTCCGGCCACCCCTCGCTTCCCCGACTAGCTGAGGAGCTCCGCCTCGACTCCCTCTTCCTCCCCACCGCTCCACAGCTCCCCGGAAGCCCTGCATCGCCGCCACGTCGCCGTTCCCCCTCTTCGGGCTCCGACCACCGTCGCCGTCGATTCGCCGTCCCCAGCGCGTCCCCGAGCCCGCTTCGACGCCCACTGCAACCGCGGTGAGCTACGCCACCGTTTCCCCCTCTTCTCCCCCTCGTTCCCTCACCATAGCCTCCTCCCCACCACGGCCGAACCTCCGCCGTCGCCGAGCTCGCCGTCGACGCAGCTCCGGTGACCATTTGGTCACCCCGACGAGTCCAACGAGTTCGCAAGACCCCGTAGAGCATCCCTAGCGCCTCGTTTCGCTCGACTTCGAGCTCCAACCCCGTTCCCGTGCACGACCGAACCCCGGCGGCCGCAGCCGAGCTCGCTGCCGTCGACTCCGGCCACCCTGACCCCAACGGGCTCCGCCAAGAGCTGCGGGTTGTCCTCAGCTCCACTCCGGTGGTCTCCGCGGTCCATTTGGTGGCCGAAATGGCCAAAACCACTCCCGCCGCCGCGTCGGGCTCGCCGGCGGCTAAACGCCGGCAGCCGACTTTGACTTTGACCACGGGTGGGCCCTGGTTGACTCCCCTGAGTCAATGACAGGTGGGGCCCAGCCCTGTTAATTAAACAGGATTAGTTTTAATCAAATTTTAATTAAAATAATCACCCTGACATGCGGGACCCACTGTCAGGTTTGACCTAGACCTGTTCCGTTGACCTGCTGACGTCACACTGACGTCAGGCTGACGCAGTAATTGATTTTCTGGATTTAAATTAAATCAGGAAATTCCAGAATATTATTTAAACTTCAAAAATTCATAACTTTTATTCTGTAACTCCAAATTGGACAAATTATATATGAAAAATGATCAGAAAAATCCAATCTATCCATCTGTACTATTTTCATGCATGATCAAACAAGTTAAATTGATGTTTTAAGCAGAACAAGGAAAAGCACTTAAAGAGGCCATATTTGAATTTGAAATTTGAATCCTTGATTCAAATTTGTTCAAACCCTTCTGGATTTTAGTTGCATTAGCCCAACACACTCATATTGCCATGTTTCATGCATGCATCATATTGTTGCACATTGTTTGGTGATGCTTGTGTATCGATGTCCTTTGCGACAGGATCTGTCCCCGAGGAGTACCGTGATTACCCTAACGAAGAACCGTATCCGTGCATCGAACCATCAGGCAAGCAACCAACCATTGATCATATCGATACAATCCCATGTTCTCGCTCCTGCTCTCTTTTACTGCATTAAGACAACGCGTTTCAAACTGCTGTGTGCTACGGTAGTTGAACCCATTTCCTCTGCATGACCTGTCATTGCCACAGTAACTAGATGAAACCCACTAGCATGTGTAGGAGTTGATTGAGCCATATGTATGTGTTGTTCCTACCTTGCTATGCCTGCTATGCTTAGAGTCGTGTCAGGTCTGGTTCATCTGGGTGATGGCTAGAGTGAAATGATTATGTCGGTAATGAGAGTGGTGTGGTGAACACGATTTGGTAAAGGTATCGATGAGAGGCCATGTAGGAGTACATGGTGGGTTGTTTCATTGAAGCCGACCTTAAGCACTGAGATCTGTATGTGTGATTTAAGAATCAGCTACTACCATGCATTGGGCCCGAAACCAATGGACCCTCTCGACTTCTTATTCACCCTAGTTCTCCGTCCAGGAGTTGCAAGTAGTTTCTGGTGTTTGTAGCCTACTGGAGGCCGTGGACAGCGCTGACCGTAGGGGTGGGCTGTGATGCGGTAGGTACGTGGCCGGGTGTACCGAATACCCGTTAGGTATCTCGGGAACCCTGTTCACATCATTCGGGGCCGTATGGGAAACCTCGGCCGGACTCCCTGCGGATGGAACCTGAATAGGCGATAAACCTGGACTAGAGGCTTAAGTGTTTAGGTAGGTCGTGGTCTACACCCACGTCGGCTTTCGCTTGAAGTCTGCCGAGCACATGTCGTGTGCAGACGCTAAGTGGTGGAAACATGTATGAAGAAGTACACCCCTGCAGGGTTATCATAATCTATTCGAATAGCCGCGTCCACGGTAAAGGACTACTTGGTTGCCTATACAGTTCATAGACAAGTAAATGGAAACTACTAAAAGCCTCAAGATAAGTGTGAGTGCCGAGGATGGCTCTTCCGTAGGAAGACGGAGGTGGATCCTCGGTAGTGTATTGAAGTGGTGAGTAGTGGACTCGTGTGCGCAAAACCATTTCAGTTGGAGTATCGTAGGATAGCCTAGCCAAGAGTCAAAGCTGGCTTGCTGCAATAACTCCACCAACCCTTCTTGATACTATGCATGTATGTAGGATCTGATGTATGTCTTGCTTAGTACCTTTGTACTCATGTTGCTATAATCTACATTTTTACAGAAGACGCTGCAACCCCTTCTGATGGGTTCTATGTAGACGTTGACATCAACGAGTAGGCTAAAGACCCAGGTGGTGACCCTGAGCTTGTGAAGGACCACGTAGTATAGCTAGGCTTTCCAAGCCTCTTTTATTTTACTAGTTGTCTGTACTCAGACAAGTTACTTCCGCTGCTGGTTTGTATGACTGTATGACTTGTATGTGGGGTCGTGAGACCCGTACCTTTGTGTATGTTATGTATGGCTCACTGAGCCTTAAATAAAGTACTTGTGTCATAGAGTCATGTTGTGATGCTTCGTTGTATTTGCACATATCGGGCATATTGTGTGTATGATTGAAATGCTTGGTATGTGTGGGATCTGACTATCTAGTTGTTTATCTTTAGTAGCCTCTCTTACCGGGAAATGTCTCCTAGTGTTACCGCTGAGCCATGGTAGCTTGCTACTGCTCTGGAACACTTAGGCTGGCCGGCATGTGTCCTTCTTCGTTCATGTGTCTGTCCCTTCGGGGAAATGTCACGCTTTGAGTATCGGAGTCCTGTTAGCCCGCTACAGCCCGGTTTACCGGAGTCCTGCTAGCCCAGTGCTACAGCCCGGACCCACTTGCTGATGACCGACACGTTCGAAGCTGGGTCATGGATGCCTGTCCCTGTAAGTCTGTGCCACTTTGGGTTTACGACTAGTCATGTCAGCCCGGGCTCTTTATCATATGGATGCTAGCAACACTATCATATACGTGAGCCAAAATGCGCAAACGGTTCCGGGCAAAGGTAAGGCGACACCCGTGGGGATACCGTGCGTGAGGCCGCAAAGTGATATGAGGTGTTACCGGCTAGATCGATGTGACATCGAGTCGGGGTCCTGACAACCGAACACTTTTCAAAACACATACTGAACAATTTTAGAAAAGATACTTTTTATAATATATTTTCAAATATCTAGCTCCATAAAAAACAATAGCCGTTTTTTTAGAAAACCTGATTAAAAACCTGAACATAAAAAAGAAAAAACTGCTCGCAGCAGAGTGGGCCGGCCGCTCGGCCTGGTTTACAGGGTGTGGCACATGTGCGTCCGTTTGTTTGTGGACCTGCCCACTTCAAAGGATTTAGCTTTCAGTACTCCACCTGAAAGTGTGATGTACCCCTAAAAAAACCCGACAGCATGATTTACTTTTTAAGATAAAAGTTTCTTTTAAAATTTTTTTTTAATGATTCAATCGGGTTTTCTATTATTACTTTTATTTTTTATAAAAACATGGACATAGTTTATAGAAAAACCTACAAATAAATGCAGAAAAATGAGAAAATAAATGCGTTCGTGAACAATCTGAATAAATTGAAATTTACTTAAATATTTGAACAATTTTGAAAAACTATATATGTAACTTTTGAGCATTTTTGTAGTTTTTTTAATTTTTGATTTTTTTCAAAGATTCAATCATTTGGAAGAAATAATTATCTTCTGAAGAATACAAACAATTGTTTGCAATTGTGAAAAGTGTAAAAAAGCACAAACTTTTAAAAAATCACTAATATTTTTCAAAAAAAAAGAACAGTTTTGAAAAAAGTAAAACTAAAAGAACCCGGTAAGGAAGAAACAGGAAAATTACTTAAAAAAAAGAAAAGAACCGACCAAAACTTGTTAGAAGGATCGCAAAAAAAAATTATGTGAACCATTAATTGGACCGGCCCACTCGTGGGTCGCTGTGTGCAAAAGGCAACGCCTTGTCGCACAGAGTGACAAATACGAGTGACCTGCTCTGTATGTCGTGCGCTCAAAATAGGGGCTTTCTATAGCGATTATACGTGCGTGCAAAATAGGGGCTTTTTATAGTGATTATACGTGTGTGTGCGCGCGCGCGCGCATGCCCTGGTCATATGGGCTCGGCCGGCGGAGAACGTTCTCTTGAGAGAGAAAAAAACACGTTGTGCGGTTTGTACCGGACGACTATACGTCTGATATCTCTAATTGAGGTAACCCTTGCAAGCACTGCCACAAATCCCCCTTGAATTGTGCATCCAAATTGCGAAACCATTTTCATCATTGTATTCCTCTCGTCAAGATGTTTGAAAGTAGATAGTTTGTTCATAGGTTTCAATCTAGTCCTTTTCATGCAACTTGTGCTCCCTACTATACTAAACTTCTACTCCCCGCATACTAAACTTGTACTTCCAGTGATAGTGTATAGTTGTGCTCCCTCCATGCAGCGCATTTTTACCCCACATCTCACATACTTGTTCTCTCTGTGCAATGCACTTCTTCTCCACGTATACTGCATTACTTGAGCATTTTTCAAAATTTCAAATAATTTGTAAGTTTTAACATTTTAAAATGGAAACATTCTGAAGGATGCGAACAATCTTTTGTAATTGTCAAAAGTTTCAAAACCATGAACATTTTTTATAATTTCAAGTTTTTTTTTCAAAAATGTGAACATAAAGCAAAAAATTCAGGTAAAGAAGCAATAGGAAAAAAAATGAATGTACCGAACCTTCTACGAGGTTTGCAAAACAAATTTTTAGTGAACCATTAATTTGACCGGCCCACTCGTGCATCGCTTTGTGCGAAACGCGGACGCATTGTCGCACAGAGAGACACAGGATGCACAGCACAAGTGCATAACCGGCGCAGCACATACACACAAATATGATGCAGTACACGAGCGGAAAACCAACAGTGGAAACCAGGTGTAAAAACCAGGAGCATGGTCCCTGTGTCCTTCCCTCACGAGCCAGCCATGGACAGCAAATTCGATGCCTCATACGCCCGCGGACACGTCCGGGCCTGTCCGCAAGCACTGACCGGTCACGCCTCAAATTTCTTTCTCCACATTCACGTACCTCATATCCGGTATCTATTCATACTAAGCATGCAACGTAAGAGCAACTCTACGTGATCAAACAACACACAACGAAATCGGCATCAAACAGACAAGCAAATGCACATAAACAAACATTACATCATCCAAAAGATCATCGGAGTTTATTGCCGAACAAGTTCTTAACTTCAACAACTAAAAACGATAATAAAGATAGGGGGAGGAGTGTCTTCACCACTTCTTCGCTCGTCCTATCCCCTTTCGGTCGCCGACATAGCTGTAGGCGTCTGCGGCTAGTCGAGGATCTTGATCGTCAAATGAGGGGGTGGAGCTATGGTCGTCGCCTTCGTCGGAGTCAGAGTCGGGAGGACGATCAGCCCCTTCATCCGACGAACAACCATGTCCTGCTGCCACTTCAATTTCGCGAGCCGAGCCGCCTCCACAGCTGCCTCCTTCGCGTCGCGCTCCGACTGCTCTATAGCAAGTCGGAGCGCCTTCGCGATCTTCCGCCTTAGGAGGCGAGCGTCCATCTCTGCGGTCATGAGCGACCGACGGTGGACCCAAGCGAGGAGACGCTCTTTTTCGTCGGGCTCCGTCGGCATCCCAAGGCGACTGCGCATGGACTGCTCCGCCGTGTCCCTCTCCCTTGCATGCTGCCTCTCGCGGCGGGCGGCGCGTGCCTCCGCTTTCTGGAGTGCATGTGTGGGCCGGCAGCACCGGCACTAGCACCCACCGCTGCCCGCACAGAGCAGCGGCGAGCGGGGGAAGGGGACGGCATGGGGGCGGAGTCGATTGTGCCGCCCGGGCGAAGGTACGCGTGCACCGGGAGGGCCCAGCTCCGTCTGTGTCCGTGCTGCGCCCGAGCGGGAGTTGCGGCGATGCTGCATATCCAGAGTTGCCCCCGGTGTCCACCTTGGACCGTTCCAAGGCAATGCGGAGGGCCATCTCCTCGTCGATGTTCGGGTCAGAGCTGGAGTGGCCGCCGAAGCTCGACATTGCGATGGATTGGATCGGAATCAAAGAGGGAAGAGGAGAGGACGGAGCGAGAGAGGAGAGTGATCGAGCTAGTGTTTTTTGTGGGACGGCCGTGGAGTTGGTGGCGGGCCAGGCCTGTCAGGCGGACGCACCCGGGCGTGCTCGGGCTGCCCCATATCCTCCCTATATTTGGGCTGGATATGAGGGGCACCGGACAACCCTAGCATTTGAGCCCGGTTTAAGGCGCCCGGGATGGATTGATTTTTTGTGACCGGTTCGCCCGCCCGGGCGTTTGACTGGGTTTAGGGAGCCTGGTTGTAGATGCTCATAGAGCACCCGAACGTTGCATTTGTAGGGCTACCCCTGAACTCCGTATGTGTTTATAAAAATGTTGCATGTGTATCTAAAAATAGTTACATGTATTTTTGAATGATGAACATGTAATTAAAAAATTTAAAGCTGTATTTGGTGAAATGGTATACATGTATTTGGAAAATCTTCAACGTGTACTTCAAAAATATACATCATGTAACTGGAAATTGCTCAACGTGTAACTTAAAAAATGTTCAACATATATTTGATATGTGCATTTTGCATCACAATTTCATCAGATAAATATTATGTTTATATGCATATTTGATCACATTGCATCATTTTACCTTGAGTTTATTTTAAATTACAGAGTTTCACCAGAGAATGTGTCAGAAAAGGTTCTAGAGGATGAAAAGAAAGAAACATGAAAAATATCACTTTTTTGAAAGAGATGAAAAATATAATAAAAATGCAGGATGTATTTTTGGACCGACAGAGCCAATGGGACAAAAGAAGACACCTAGGAGAGCCGTGGTGGGCCTAGCGGCTCCCTATGCACCTCAAGGCTAGGGCACCTAGATCCCATAGTACACCCCAGGGTGCCTCTTGGGGGTATTTGGTCTTCTCCTGGCGCAAAAGTTCCACTAAGATTTATCTGTGATGTGTCAACATGGCGAAATAGAGCCCTACTCCTCTTCCTAGATGGTTGATTCTGCCAAAATATAAGGAAGCAATTCAAGCAATCATCATGACAATCACCAAGGCATCAAGGGGAACGTCTCCATCCACTTCATGAACATCATCTTCATCTACTACACCTACCCCACATCTCCATCTCATCTATGTAATTTGTATAGATTGGTTACTGTGATCACTTTGTGTTTACTTTGTGAAATACTTATACTTTTAGATTGTCATAAGTATGCATACACTTCTTCTCATGTTTATTATGATGTCTTATGACTAGTTCTATTATGTTCTTGAGGACATAAGATAAAGTTCGTTGTTGTCGCAGATAAGTTTGATGTTTGCTTATGTTGTTGTGTATTTTTATGGTGATATGTGAACATCGACTGCATATGATGTTACCTGCATGGGTCTATAGGAGATCATTACATTATAATAAGTCCAAAAGGGGAGGGTGGGGTGAAAGAAAATCGCTCCTTGAGTTTATGAGTTATGACATGAGGGTTAAAAAGAGATCTTAGAATTTCTGGCTATGGTTGAATGCTCTCTTAAATATTAGTAGTAGTTGTAGATGCTTGTTCAGGTTGGGATTATGGTTATATGCGAGTCATGGGGTTTCAATATATAGGCTTGGAAACTATCCACACAACTATGATCACTCACCAATAATCAGTGCAAGTTATTACGAAGGTTGATAAGAATGCAATATCCCAGAGGTCCTCGAGAATGGTCAGTCCACAAGAGACACAACATGCTTTTCCTTACCACAATTAAGGATTTGGTTTGGACCTTGCTACAACTTTTACATGTCTTCCTATTTACACTCTTGCAACTCTCCAACAACAAAACACAATGTGGTTGCACTTTTCAGTAATTGCTTGCTATTTTCCTGGCATCAATTTCTTCTACTCCTTGTTGGGTTCAACACTTTTACTTATTGAAAAGATCAATAGTTGGTCCCCAACATTAGTGAAATGTCATTTGTCAAAAAAAATGTTTACATTATTGGAAAACACGAAAAGAGAAAAAATGGTGAAACAAAAGAAAGGGGGAAACGGTAAGAACTAGGAAGAAAAAGAATAGTAGAAAAAATAAAATAGTGAAGAAAAATAAAATGAAAATAAAACAAAAACAAAAAAGATACACTCAAGAGGAAAGAAAAAAATCATACACGCTATAAAACACCCATGACAGAAATCGGCAGGAAAAACATCTTTGCTGACGCTTCCTGACTGGCCCGCTCCTGAGGGCCCGTAGGTGATTCACCCATAGCACTTGTCATGTCGATACATTGCATTTGTGCATGCCTAAGAGACAGTTCTTTTTGCCTCATGATTCTCCAAAATCTAATTATGGCAAAACTGCCCACATAATTGCCTACGCAACAGAATCAGCTGTCCAATTCCTTTCTCAGTTTCTATGATTCCAGCCTGTGATTATTGTATGAGTTGTGTGCTAAAATGTCTGTAACGTCCCAAGATTGGATTGAGTATTGAATTGCTAACACTTGGTTATTTTAGACAGTTTCATGTCTAATATGAACACGAAAGCGAGTTGCAAATCTCAAAAAGTATTTAATATTACAATATAAAAGCGAGTTGCAAATATCATAAAGTGCTTAATATTACAATTTAAAACCGAGTTGGAAATATCATAAAGTGCTTAATATTACAGGTTAAAAGCGAGTTGCAAACTACAAATAAGAGGATGATCTGAAGGTACAAGACTGACAACAATAGCCTCACATGTAGCGGCCATGGTACCATCATCTTCAGGTGGTAAAGCATTTGCATTTGTAAATGGTCGTGGAAGTTGGTCATGCGCATTGTCAAACTTGTCAAAATGCTCATCACGTAACTTGCTATCACGAATGAAGTTGTGAAGACACATGCATGCGGTGATGATCATCTTTTGGGTCTCTGGTTTGTACCGTGGTATGCCTTGAAGAATACGTCATTTCATCTTGAGAACACCAAACGATCTTTCAACAACATTTCACAAAGAAGAATGACGATGGTTGAATGCCTCATATCTCCCCATCGGAGGGTGTTGTTGGAATTCAAGTACATGATACCGTTGCCCTTGTATGGTGCTAGATATCCAACTATGTTTGGATATCCGGAGTCGACAAGGTAGTATTTATCTACAATAAAACATCATGTACATAAGAATATGCATGCATACACATATATAATAATATGAATACATACAAGAGATTACTTGTGGGTGGTTGTGGAAAATGCTCATAACGAACTATATAGCTTCGCTCCATACACGTGTACCATAAACTGATCCGGGCCATCCAGGAACAACAAAAATGAACCTTATATCGAAATCACACACTGCGATGACATTTTCTTCCTATTCCTGTGTTGGGGCTCAAATTCCTTGGGCACAACCACTTCAATGTGTGTTTGATCTATGGCTTCAATAGCATTTTGAAATGAGGATAGAACTTTGTTTTTCTAAGTATGGGATGATGTTCAGAGAAAGATGGACTCATTGGTCTAATGTAGTCATCGGCCATGCGGTCCACACACTCCAAAACCTCATGAAATTTTTTAGTGACATAACAACTATGTGCAAACCGATTTGCGACATTTGTCAGTGGTCTGCATTGTCCCTAAAGTCCATAGAAAAATTGGTCAGGCGGGGAGGAGTTGAGGGTGGTGCTGGATGGGCCGGGGCGACATCATAGGGGCCTCCCGCCGGCAGATCCGGCGATGGTGAGGTGGGGAAGTAGGCCGGCAGCATGCCAACCCTTGCCCGAGGTGGCTGGTGGTGGCTCGGGATGAAACGAGTGAGGGTGGACAAAAGGGTTCGATGCGAATCCCTCGTTTTGGGCCTCGCTCAACCGGGCTGCCCCAAGTGGCATTCTGGCTATAAATAGAGTTGTCTAATAAGGGTACTAGTTGAAACGGAACACGATTTATTTTGAGGACTGGCTAGAATCACGAGAATAGCCAAGTTTCCACGATTGTGGGTTGATTCTAGATGATTCATGGGGCACAGATGAGTTCTTTTGAGATTTTGAGTCCCTTGGACAGTGATTCTTCAGAATCAAATCAGAAGAACTGGCCCGAAGTCAAATCATTCATTGCTCCCACACCACAAAACAACATGAGGAGGCTTGCAAAAAAACTCAGTGCAGGCTAGTGAAACTTTAAAGCGCCAACATATCAGTGATGATGATGCTTGTTTCCTATGCACCACAGCTCCGGATTCATGGCAACATGCACTGCTAAACTGTTGCATGTACAAACACGTTTGGGCCATGCTGGATGAGGATTTTGTTCAGCATATGATTGCATGTGATCATGAAGATGCAAGATTGTGGTTAACAGTAATGCAGGACTTAGTTAGTGAGAAAGATTTTAGAAAGATTCTCGTTACGCTATGGGTATTTGGTGGGTGAGGAGGAGATTTTTTTGAGTCCTCTGTCCACCTATTCCTTAATCCCAAACTACACTGAGCTTGATCTAGTGCCGACAAAGCAGAAGAAGACGCCACTTAGAGTGGTGAGGATAGTATGGAGAAGATGGCTCGGGGGACCTGCCGGAGTCGCGAAGTTAAATGTGGATGCTGCCGTCTCCCAAAACACAAGCAAGGGAACGAGCGCAGCCATGTGTTGTGACGAACATGGGAAGTATCTGGGAGCTTTAGTAATGATTTGTGATGGGTTGGTTGATCCCAAGAGTTTGGAAGCACATGCGTGTAGCGAGGCATTCTCTTTGGCGGAATTTCTTAACTTAACTCGAGTCAGGGTAGCGACGGATTGTCTAGCTACTGTCATCCACTTCAAGAGTACGTTTATGAGAACTTCGTCGACCATTATAGGGGACATCAAGAGAAGA
Organism: Triticum dicoccoides; assembly: GCF_002162155.2. Lineage (NCBI taxonomy): Eukaryota > Viridiplantae > Streptophyta > Magnoliopsida > Poales > Poaceae > Triticum > Triticum dicoccoides. Next base: position 646,673,354 of record NC_041387.1, read on the forward strand.
ATGCAGAAGTTTGAAGAACCAAAAGTGGTACATGAAGCAAGAGGAAGCTAACTTTCAAGCTCACATTCTTGCTAGGGCCTCAGTTTCTTTAGCTGCTGGTCGTTATCTTTGGTTATCCATCGTACCTGATGTTTTAGTTTTACCAGATGTTAAAAAAACCGGAGGTCGATCCAAATGGGTGTGTCTATGTCTCGATTATAGTGAGCTCCAGCGCAACGTCGCTCGCCTTGTGGCGGCCCAAAAAACTCACATGTGGACTACCACGCAGGTGGGCGCTGACTATTATCGTATTGAACATGAATATCTAATTGAGTAGATACCTTGTGCATACCACGTGAGACATGTGTTAAGCAATCCAAACAATTCAAAAAGAGTAGATATCTTGTGCACACCCGTACCAGTTTTTTTCTTTATTTGTGGCGTGTGGTTATTTTTATTTTATTCTGTTTAGATTGTTGTTTCATATTTTTGCTTTCTCCATTTCCTCTACTTCTAGAAATACTTTGGAAACATATTTTAGAAAACTATTTTATTTACTATTTCTACAAAAAAATTGACTTGTACTTTTAAAAATCCATCGTGTGCATAGAAAATGTTCATCGTGTACTTAATTTCTTATGCAATTTAAGTTCTTGTTCACAAATTTTCTCCATCTTTTCAGATAATGTTCGTGAGGTTAAAAAGCTGGCCAAGACATGTAGAAAAAACATGTACATAAAAACCATTGATGCATTTAGAAAAAGGTTCTATTAATTAGAAAAATGTTTGTGCATTAGAAATATTCATGTGATTAAAAAAGGGCATAGATACAGTTATATAAATATTCATGTCCCTAATAAAGGAAATGTTCATGTGATTTTAAAAGTGTTCTATGCATTTTGAAAAAAAATCATACAATTAAAAGTGTTTGATACATTTAAAAAATGTTTATAGTTAAAACAAGTGTACATGTAATTCTAAAAAAATTTATATATGAACATGGTCTGGGGATTTTAAAAAATGGTAATTCTTTGTAATAAAATATTGATGTAATGTAAAACGAGCAATATTAAAGTGTTCATTCCTTGTTAAACTAAAATCTATAAGTCTTTCTAAATAGAAAAACAAAATAAGAATAAAAATGGGGGACATGTGTTCATTGCATTTAAAAAAACATTCATAACAAGGAGAACAAGGAAATATAAAAGAAAAACATGAATAGAACAAAGAGAAATAAAAATAAATAAAGAGAAGGCAAAAACTAGGGGAAACCAAAAAGAATCATGAAAAATCAAACACAAACAATAAAACTGGGATGAAAAATGCAAAACCCATGAAAAATTCCTAGCCAGGGGTAGCACACACTACATAGCCGGCTCATGTTGGATCGGTTTTAAGCAAGCACAGACTATGTGACCGGGGTTGATCCCAATATTTGTCATACCAAATGTTGGCAAGTGTAGAAAAAATGAGTATAGATTGGTTCTGGCAATCCTTAAAAAGTTACCACTATTTTGGTAAGTGGGAGTTATAAGATTGCTATATGTCGGTTATTGTGAGCGATATATAGCGCTTGCTTATGTGCCCGAGATGGGCCTGCAGAACAGCGCCGATTTCCTTATGTTGTCATTGGTGCCTATTTGTTGTGTTCGTTGGTTCAATGTATGGTGCTATATACATCACTGGTTTTCTTGGCTTATTTTCCCTTTTATTTGTTTCTTTTGCTTTATTGTTTCTTTTGGCTTTATTTCATGAAAATATTATATGTATCTTAGTTTATTTTATTTTTCTTTTTTTCAGATTCACCTTTTCCTGTTCCCTTTTTTAATCTTTTTTTATCTTTCTTTTTCTTGAATTTATTTTTACTTTTTATCTTTCAAATGCATGTAGATTATTTTTTAAATGCATGTTAAACATTTTTTAAACATAATTTGAGCAGCTTGTAAATATAAAAAATACATGTTGAATTTTTCCGGGTACACGTCGAACATTTTCATAATACATCAATACATGTTCGATATTTTCAAAATATACGGTAAATATTTTATAATACCATTGAATACTTTCTAAGAGCGTCTACAACCGGAGTCTCGACACCCGCCCCAAACGCCCGGGCGGGATGCCCGTGAGTGCCTGAACCAAAAAAGCTCCACCCAACCGGGCTACCCATAGCCAGCCCAAATGCCCGGACTGACCGTCCCTCACTACAAGAAATATGTCAACTAGTGACCTTCTGTCAGTGACCCTGGAAGAATTGGTCAAAAGCTTTTCGGGGGCTCCAAAAGCTGAACAATAACGACCATTTTGGTCAGAAAGGTCGTAATTTCCTTACAGGAAATGGCCATAAAGCAGATAGCACTGGTCCGCTGCCTTATTTCTAGCTGATCATGACCAATATAGATGGTCATAACCTTGTAAATTATGGTGGGTTGCTATGACTGGGCGCCACCTCATCAGTTTTGCCTATGTGTCATGTCCATGTGTCAGTTTTTGCCCTAGGTTGTGAAGCAACCTATATTTCTGTCATTCCCAAAATTTCCCAAAAAATCTCATAAATTCTTTGGGTCATATCTTCGTCAAATATGTAAAAAACCTTCCTTGCCTAGTTCAAAAATAATGCAACAATATTCATTTTTCTATTCTGTTCAGAACAACACTTTGTGAAGGAAGTGCTATTTATATATTCTTGATTGCCCTCAAAAATTTTGGCCACTATTTCCTATCCAAATCATTGACTCATGACAAAATTCATCTCCATTTGCCCAGTAAATCTTCCTCGGCAAATTTCCAAAGTTTTTGTCCACCTAAGACCTTTGTGAAAGAAGTACTAGCTATGCATATCCTAATGAGTTGAATTTTTGCCACATATTCTATATGCCTATATAACTTACCTACACCAAATTTGAGATCAGTTCATTTAGCCAATTTCTCTCACTAATTTTCCGAAGTTTCTGTCCAGAGAAGAGCATTGTGAAGGAAGTGCTATTTATATATTCTTGGTTGCCCTCAAAATTTTTGGGCACTCTTTCCTACCCAAATCATTGCCTCATGACAAAATTCAGCTCCATTTGCCCAGCAAATCTTCCTCGGTAAATTTCCAAAGTTTTTGTCCACCTAGAAACTTTGTGAAAGAAGTACTAGCTATGCATATCCTAATGAGTTGAATTTTTTCCACATATTCTATATGCCTATGTAACTTACCTACACCAAATTTGAGCTCATTTCATTTTGCCAATTTCTCTCACTAATTTTCCGAAGTTTTTGTCCAGAGAAGAGCATTGTGAAGGAAGTACCACTTTGGCATGTCCAAATGGTATCCATTTTCTACAGTGCTTTCATCTACCCAAATAACCATCCTCCACCAAATTTGAGCTCAATCCATTCATTATTTTAAGCCCAGCTTCAAAATTCGGATTTATGTCCAGTGTGGTACTTTGCAAAGCAAGTACCACCTAGGCTCCTCCTTTTGAGCTGAAAATTTGTGAAGATAGTCTTCTTAGTAACTGATCATCCTCAGCCAAAACTCACGCTCATTAGACATGTGCATTTCTTGTACTGCTAATCAAACACTTGGCTGCTAATTCATGTTTGAGCATAGATCGGTCTCCTCGTGAGAATCTTATGTTGTAATTTTCTTCCTAGCACCTACCTGGGGAGTGCTCAACCTAGTAGACATGCCTAGGCCACCCAGAACACATGGCAACGCCACGGTCACGCGGTGACCACGCGGCAGGCATGCGAGTTTACGTGCTCTAGAGTTGGGGCCCTCAGCCACCGTTCAAACCTCGATGTATCGCGACCAAACCGTGAATTTCTGATTAAATAGGTACTTATGTAACTAGAAATGATTTTTGGAAAAAATAAATACCAAACTATAAGGCAACAACAGTTCAAATTTGACCCGCTTCCAACTAAATCGGCGAAAATTTGTCTTTTTCATGAGAGGTTCATCAAAACTTTTGACACCCAACCATTTGGTCAATTGTGCATTAAATATGTCCTAGTATTTTAGAAAATTGATTTGGTATAATTTTGAAACAAATATATGATAGATCCTTTACAAAAAAAAACTCATATTGGGCACTCGAAAAATGGAAAATGAAATTTCCGTCCAAAGAAAATGAAAACTTCCTTAGGCAACATTGTTTGCCATTCCAAGATGCACCCTTATGCACAATATAAGATCATTTGAACAAACTATGTCATGAATGTGGCCATAAGATTGAGCATTTGGGTTGAAAACCATGCATCTTCACACTTGATAGCTCGTTTCTGAGAACATTTTTTTAAAATAATTGTCGTATTACAAGTTTATAATTTTTTCTGGTAACTTGGTCACATATAATGACACAATGCGAAGGTTTACAATTTTTTGATTTTTTTAAATTTTTTATGCCCGTTTCAGAATGCGGTCAAAACGACGGGCATGACCGTTGGAAAACTTTTTGTGTTTCTATGATTAAATAGATACTTATGTACCTAGAAATAATTTTTTGGAAAAAATAAAGAGCAAAGTATGAGGCAGCTGCGGTTCAAATTTGACCCGCTTCCAACTAAATCGGCGGAAATTTGTCTTTTTCACGAGAGGTGGATCAAAACTTTTTACACCCAACCATTTGGTCAACTATGCATTAAATATGTCCTAGTATTTTAGAAAATTGATTTGGTAAAATTTTGAAACAAATATATGGTAGGTCCTTTACAAAAAAACCTCATTTTGGGCACTCGGAAAATGGAAAATGAAATTTCTGTCAAAAGAAAATGAAAACTTCCTTAGGCAACATTGTTTGTCATTCCAAGATGCACCCTTATGCACAATATAAGATCATTTGAACAAACTATGTCATGAATGTGGCCATAAGATTGAGCATTTGGGTTGAAAGCCATGCATCTTCACACTTGATAGCTCGTTTCTGAGAACTTTTTTAAATAATTTTCGTATTAAAAGTTTATAATTTTTGCTGGTAACTTGGTCACATATAATGACACAATGCGAAGGTTTTCCAATTTTTTGATTTTCTTTGTATTTTTATGCCCGTTTTAAAATGTGGTCAAAACGGCGGACATGACCGTTCCTAGCTAGTGCTTGAATCTTGGAAAACTTTTGGTGTTTCTCTGATGAAATAGATACTTATGTACTTAGAAATGATTTTTGGAAAAAATAAAGAGCCAACTATGAGGCAACTTCAGTTCAAATTTGAGCTGCTTCTAGCTGAATAGGCTGAAATTTGTCTTTTTCACCAGAGATGTATAAAAACTTCTGACAACCAACTATTTGGTCAATTGTGCATTATATATGACCTAGTATTTTAGAAAATTTATTTGGTCCAATTTGGCAACAACTATTTGCTAGGTCCTTCACAAAAAACACGATTATTGGCACTCCAAAAATTGAAAAATGATTTTTTGTGCAAAGAAATAAAACCCCCATCCCAGTATACACACATGTGCACAATATTGGATCATTTTCACAAAATATGATCCAATTTTCCATCAAAGCTTTCATACATTATTAAAAAAACCATTTTGACACTCAAAAAATAAACTTAAATTCTCATTGGTGGAAAGGTGTGTGCCACGGATCGACGACATGGAACACATCCATCCATCCATCCACATCCATCCATCCATCGGTCCCACACCACGGTGACCCTAACTCCCACTCCCTCCGCTCCTTCCTCACAAACCCTAACTCCGCTCCCGATCCAGATCCCTCCCTTCCGCCGCCGCCACTCCGCTCCCGATCCAGATCCCCCTTGTAGTCGCCTCCTTCTCTGCCACACCTCTCCCCTCGCCGCCACCTTCCTCTCCGCCACCCACCCTCCCCTTGCCGCCGGTCTGCCACATCTGGCAAAGTCAAGGCCAGCGGGCGCTGGATCCGGCATCGGCGTGGCCCCTCCATCAGCAACTCGAATAGGGGGGCGGCGGCGCCATGCCTTCCCCCAACCCCACGACATGGGCGTTGATACATCCATTTTGCATCATGCTTTTATATCGATATTTTGCATTATGGGTTGTCATTACACGTTATGTCACAATACTTATGGCTATTCTCTCTTATTTTACAATGTTTATCATGAAGAGGGAGAATGCCGGCAGCTGGAATGCTGGCTGGAAAAGGAGCAAATATTGGAAACCTATTCCGCACAGCTCCAAAAATCCCGAAACTCCACGGAAGTCATTTTTTGAATTAATAAGAATTTATGAGCAAAGAAAGTACCAGAGGGGGCCCACACCCTGGCCACGAGGGTGCCCCCCCCCCTACTGGGCGCGCCCCCTGTCTCCTGGGCCCCCTGGTGGCCCTCTGGTAACCATCTTCTGCTATATGAAGGCTTTCACCCTAAAAAAACCAGAAGCAAGCTTACGGGATGAAACTCCGCCGCCACGAGGCGAAACCTTGGAGGAACCAATCTAGGGCTCCAGCGGAGCTGTTCTACCGGGAAAACATCCCTCTGGGAGGGGGAAATCATCACCATCGTCATCACCTACGATCCTATCATCGGGAGGGGGTCAATCTTCATCAACATCTTCACCAGCACCATATCCTCTCAAAACCCTAGTTCATCTCTTGTATCCAATCTTGTATCCAAAACCACAAATTGGTACCTGTGGGTTGCTAGTAGTGTTGATTACGCCTTGTAGTTGATGCTAATTGGTTTACTTGGTGGAAGATCATATGTTCAGATCTTTAATGCATATTAATACCCCTCTGATCATGAACATGAATATGCTTTGTGAGTAGTTACGTTTGTTCCTGAGGACATGGGTGAAGTCTTGCTATTAGTAGTCATGTGAATTTGGTATTCGTTCGATAGTTTGATGAGATGTATGTTGTCTCTCCTCTAGTGGTGTTATGTGAACATCGACTACATGAAACTTCACCATTATTTGGGCCTAGAGGAAGGCATTGGGAAGTAATAAGTACATGATGGGTTGCTAGAGTGACAGAAGCTTAAACCCTAGTTTATGCGTTGCTTCATAAGGGGCTGATTTGGATCCACTAGTTTCATGCTATGGTTAGGTTTACCTTAATACTTCTTTTGTAGTTGCGGATGCTTGCAATAGGGGTTAATCATAAGTGGGATGCTTGTCCAAGAAAGGGCAGTACCCAAGCACCAGTCCACCCACATATCAAATTATCAAAGTACCAAACGCGAATCATATGAGCGTGATGAAAACTAGCTTGACGGTAATTCCCATGTGTCCTCGGGAGCGCTTTTCTCATTATAAGAAATTGTCCAGGCTTGTCCTTTGCTACAAAAAGGATTGGGCCACCTTGCTGCACCTTATTTACTTTCATTGCTTGTTACCCGTTACAAATTATCTTAGCACAAAACTATCTGTTGCCTACAATTTCGGTGCTTGCAGAGAATACCTTACTGAAAATCGCTTGTCATTTCCTTCTGCTCCTCGTTGGGTTCGACACTCTTACTTATCGAAAGGCCTACGATAGATCCCCTATACTTTTGGGTCATCAAGACTCTTTTATGGCGCCGTTGCCGGTGAGTGAAGCGCCTTTGGTGAGTTGAACTTGGTATGGAAACATTTATATATAGTGTGCTGAAATTTTCTATCACTTGTTACTATGGAAACTAATCCTTTGAGGGGCTTGTTCGGGGCATCTTCGCCCCAACCAGTAGAGCAAAGAGTTGCTCCTCAACCTACTGAACCTACTGAAAATATTTACTTTGAGATTCCTTCGGGTATGATAGAAAAACTGCTAGCTAATCCTTTTGTAGGAGATGGAACATTGCATCCCGATTTACACCTTATCTTTGTGGATGAACTTTGTGGATTATTTAAGCTTGCAGGTATTCCCGATGATGTTGTTAATAGGAAGGTCTTCCTTTTATCTTTGAAGGGATATGCATTGACATGGTATAGGCTATGTGATGATACGTGATCTTGGAATTATAAATGATTGAAGTTGGAATTTCACTAGAAGTTCTATCCTATGCATCTTGTTCACCGTGATCGTAATTACATATATAATTTCTGGCCTCGCGAAGGAGAAAGCATCGCTCAAGCTTGGGGGAGGCTTAAGTCAATGTTATACTCATGCCCCAATCATGAGCTTACAAGAGAAATGATTATTCAAAATTTTTATGCTCGGCTTTCTCTCAATGATCGCACCATGCTTGATACTTCCTGTGTTGGTTCTTATATGCTGAAGACTATTGAATTCAAGTGGGACTTATTGGAAAGAATTAAACACAACTCTGAAGATTGGGGTTCCGACGATGTTAAGGAGTCAGGTATGACACCTAAGTTTTATTGTGTTAAATCTTTTATGGATACCGATGCTTTCGTGGATTTAACGCTAAGTATGGACTTGACTTTGAGATAGTAGCTTCTTTCTGTGAATCTTTTGCTACTCACGTTGATCTCCCTAAGGAGAAGTGGTTTAAATATAATCCTCCCTCTGAAGTAAAAGTAGTTGCACCTATCACAATTGAATAAAAGACTATCACTTATAATGATCCTATTGTCCCTACTACTTATGTTGAGAAACCACCTTTTCTTGTTAGAATAAAGGATCATGCTAAAGCTTCAACTGTGGTTCGTAAGAGTAATACTAGAACATATACACCTCCTGAGCAAATTAATGTTGAACCTAGTATTGCTATGGTTAAAGATCTCTTGGATGATAATATAGATGGGCATGTTATTTACTTCTGTGGTGAAACTGCTAATATTGCTAGACCAGATGCTAAGATACATAGACCTGTTGTAGGCATGCCTGTTATTTCTGTTAAAATAGGAGATCATTGTTATCATGGCTTATGTGATATGGGTGCTAGTGCTAGTGCAATACCTCATTCCTTATATGAAGAAATTATGCATGATATCGCACCTGCTGAAGTAGAAGGTATTGATGTTACTATTAAGCTTGCCAATAGAGATACTATTGCACCAGTTGGGATTGTTAGAGATGTTGAAGTCTTGTGTGGGAAAGTTAAATATCCTGCTGATTTTCTTATTCTTGGTTCCCCACAAGATGACTTTTGTCCCATTATATTTGGCAGACCCTTCTTGAATACTGTTAATGCTAAGATTGATTGTGAAAAGGACGTTGTTACAATTGGCTTGGGGGATATGAAAACATGAGTTTAATTTTTCTAAGTTTTGTAGTCAACCCCGTGATAAAGATTTGCCTAGTAAGGATGAAATTATTGGTCTTGCTTCTATTGTCGTGCCTCCTACTGATCCGTTAGAACAATATTTGCTAGACCATGAAAATGATATGTTTATGAATGAAAGAAGGGAATTATATGAAGTATTTCTTCAACAGGGTCCTATTCTGAAACACAACTTACCTACTGAAATCCTAGGGGATCCTCCTCCACCCAAGGGTGATCCCGTGTTTGAGCTCAAACCCTTACCTGATAATCTTAAATATGCTTATCTTGATGAAAAGAAGATATATCCTGTTATTATTAGCGCTAACCTTTCAGAGTAGGAAGAGGAAAGATTATTGAAAACTCTTAAGAAGCACCGAGCTGCTATTGGATATACTCTGGATGATCTTAAGGGCATTAGTCCCACTCTATGCCAACACAAAATAAAATTGGAGAAAGATGCCAAACCAGTTAGAGATCCTCAACGACGGCTAAATCCTAAGATGATAGAAGTGGTAAGAAAGGAGATACTAAAGCTCCTTGAGGCAGGTATAATTTATCTCATTGCTGATAGTGATTGAGTAAGTCCTGTCCATTGCGTTCCTAAGAAGGGAGGTATTACTGTTGTTCCTAATGATAAAGATGAATTGATTCCTCAAAGAATTATTACATGTTATACGATGGTAATTGATTTCCATAAATTAAATAAGGCTACTAAGAAAGATCATTACCCTTTACCTTTTATTGATCAAATGCTAGAAGAACTATCCAATCATACACATTTCTGCTTTCTAGATGGTTATTCTGGTTTCTCTCAAATACTTGTGTCAGCGGAGGATCAATCAAAAACTACTTTTACTTGCCCTTTCGGTACTTTTGCTTATAGACGTATGCCTTTTGGTTTATGTAATGCACCTTCTACCTTTCAAAGATGTATGATGGCTATATTCTCTGACTTTTGTGAAAAGATTTATGAGGTATTCATGGATGATTTCTCCATTTATGGATCCTCTTTTGATGATTGCTTAAGCAACCATGATCGAGTTTTGCAGAGATGTGAAGACACTAGTCTCGTCTTGAATTGGGAAAAGTGCCACTTTATGGTTAATGAAGGCATTGTTTTGGGGCATAAAAATTCTGAAAGAGGTATTGAAGTTGATAAAGCTAAAGTTGATGCTATTGAAAAGATGCCATGTCCCAAGGACATAAAAGGTATAAGGAGTTTCCTTGGTCATGCCGGTTTTTATAAGAGGTTCATTAAGGACTTTTCTAAAATCTCTAGGCCTCTGACTAATTTATTGCAAAAAGATATTCCTTTTATCTTTGATTATGATTGTTTAGAAGCATTTGAAATACTTAAGAAAGCTTTGATCACTGCACCTATTGTTCAGCCACCTGATTGGAATTTACCCTTTGAAATTATGTGTGATGCTAGTGATTATGCTGTAGGTGCTGTTCTAGGGCAAAGAGTTGATAAGAAATTAAATGTTATCCAGTATGCTAGTAAAACTCTTGATACTGCCCAGAGAAATTATGCTACTACTGAAAAAGAATTCTTAGCAGTTGTATTTGCTTGTGACAAGTTCAGACTTATATTGTTGATTCTAAAGTTACTATTCACACTGATCATGCTGCTATTAAATATCTTATGGAAAAGAAAGATGCTAAACCTAGACTTATTAGATGGGTTCTCTTGCTCCAAGAATTTGATTTGCATATTATTGATAGAAAGAGAGCTGAGAACCCCATTGCAGACAACTTGTCTAGGTTAGAGAATGTTCTTGATGACCCACTACCTATTGATGATAGCTTTCCTGATGAACAATTAGCGGTCATTAATGCTTCTTGTACTGCTCCATGGTATGTTGATTATGCTAATTACATTGTTGCTAAATTTATACCACCTAGTTTCACATACCAGCAAAAGAAAAAGTTCTTTTATGATTAATTAAGACATTACTTCTGGGATAACCCACACCTTTATAAAGGAGTAGATGGTGTTATTAGACATTGTGTACCTGAGCATGAACAGGAACAAATCCTACGCAAGTGTCACTCCGAACCATATGGAGGACACCACGCTGGAGATAGAAATGCACATAAGGTATTGCAATCCGGTTTTTATTGGCCTACTCTCTTCAAAGATGCTCGTAAGTTTGTCTGTCTTGTGATGAATGTCAAAGAATTGGTAATATTAGTAGACGTCAAGAAATGCCTATGAATTATTCTCTTGTTACTGAGCCATTTGATGTTTGGGGCTTTCATTATATGGGACCTTTTCCTGCCTCTAATGGATATACACATATTTTAGTTGCTATTGATTACGTTACTAAGTGGGTAGAAGCTATTCCAACTAGTAGTGCTGATCATAACACCTCTATTAATATGCTTAAAGAAGTTATTTTTCCTAGGTTTGGAGAACCTAGATATATTATGACTGATGGTGGTTCACATTTTATTCATGGTGCTTTCCGTAAAATGCTTGTTAAGTATGATGTTAATCATAGAATTGCATCTCCTTATCACCCTCAGTCTAGTGGTCAAGTAGAATTGAGCAATAGAGAGCTCAAATTAATTTTGCAAAAGAGATCTAGGAAGAATTGGTCCAAGAAACTTGATGATGCATTATGGGCCTATAGAACTGCATATAAAAATCCTATGGGTATGTCTCCATATAAAATGGTTTATGGAAAGGCATGTCACTTACCTCTCGAACTTGAACATAAGGCATACTGGGCTATTAAAGAGCTCAATTATGATTTCAAACTTGCCAGTGAGAAGAGGTTATTTGATATTAGCTCACTTGATGAATGGAGAACCCAGGCCTACGAGAATGCCAAACTGTTTAAAGAAAAAGTTAAAAGATGGCATGACAAAAGGATACAAAAGTGTGAGTTTAACATAGGTGATTATGTGTTGCTATTCAACTCTCGTTTAAGATTTTTTACAGGAAAACTTCTCTCTAAATGGAAAGGTCCTTTCGTTATCGAGGAGTTCTACCATTCCGGTGCCATAAAAATCAACAAATTCGAAGGCACAAGTCCGAGGGTGGTCAACGGTCAAAGAATTAAACATTATATCTCAGGTAATCCTATCAATGTTGAAACTAATATTATTGAAACCGTAACCCCGGAGGAATACATAAGGGACACTTTCCAGAATGTTTCAGACTCTGAAAAGGAATAGGTATGTGGTACGGTAAGTAAACCGACTCCAAAACAGTTCTAGTAGCATTTTTTCTCCATTTTGGAATATTTTTAAGAATTTTGGAAAGCAAGAAGTAATCCGGGAAGGACACGAGGCCTCCATGAGGGTGGAGGGTGCGCCCACCCTTACTGGGCGTGCACCCTGTCTTGTGGGCACCTCGTGTGCCTCCCGGACTCCGTTTTCTTGCATGTTACTTCTCTTGGTCAGTAAAAATTCATTATATAATCTTCCGAAGGTTTTGACCACCGTATCACACAAAAATCTTCTGTTTTTGTTTCGAGCTGTTTTTCTGACAGATCTAGAGCACCATGACGTCTCCAAGCGCTCCCAAGGACAAGTTTTTTGAGAGGATTATCAACCCCTGCGGAGGTGCTGCAACACCCTCAAACCATTAAGATGCGTGAGGGGGTGTTGCACATCTGCGATGTGGAGGGACCAAGGCGTACCGAAAGCGTGGAGATAAAGCTCGAAGCTATGGAGCAACAAGTTTTCAAGTGCCAAGGGATGATGGAGCGTGGACTCAATGCCAACCAGATGATGATCGCGGAATTCACCAACAACCACAAGCTAGACGCCAAGAACATTGGGGATACCATCTTCAAGCTTCAAGAGAAAATCGAGCACCTCCAAGCCCAGATCTATGACCTGCAAAACCAAAACTGTGAGTATGAATATAGATTCAAGAGGATGAGTTTGGCTGCAGATTTGAGGATCCCGGAGACTCGATCATCCTTCTATGATGGTGAGCCTATGCCTTGGAAGATGGACGACAAGCCTACATCATCAACAACTCCTTCTTCACCACCTCCGAGGACATAATCACATGGGTATGGGCACTCCCCTTGGCAACTGCCAAGCTTAGGGGAGGTGCCCCGGTATCGTATCACCATCACACTCCTATCTTTACGGTTTTTCTTAGTTCGATCCTTTTAGTAATATCTTGATCCAATAGATTGAAGTTTTGGTATGAATTAGTTTTGAGTTTTTCTTTGTGATCCCTCTATGAAATCGAGTCCATGAGCTATATAATAAAGATTAGTGTTGAGCCAAGGGCTTTGTTTTCTTGCTATGATCTTTAGAAAATAGAAAGAATAAAAATAAATAAAAGAGTTCATATTGATCTTATGGATAGTAATGACTTCACATATAAAGAGTATGAGGCATAAAAGTTGTTGAGAGTTGACAAACATAGTTTTGGTCATCGTTGCAATTAATAGGAAGTAATAAAGAAAGAGAGGTTTTCACATATAAATATACTATCTTGGACATATTTTATGATTGTGAGCACTCCTTAAGTATGACATGCTAAAGAGTTGATGTTGGACAAGGAAGACAATGTAATGGTTTATGTTTTCTCACATCTCAGTTAAAGTATATTGTCATGGATCTTCCGAACATGTTGAGCTTGCCTTTCCCCCTCATGCTAGCCAAAAATTCCTTGCACCAAGTAGAGATGCTACTTGTGCTTCCAAATATCCTTAAACCCAGTTTTGCCATGAGAGTCCACCATACCTACCTATGGATTGAGTAAGATCCTTCAAGTAAGTTGTCGTGTTGCAAGCAATACAAATTGTTCTCTAAATATGTATGACTTATTAGTGTGGAGAAAATAAGCTTTATACGATCGTGTGATATGGAAGTAATAAAAGCGACGGACTGCATAATAAAGGTTCATATCACAAGTGGCAATACAAAGTGACGTTCTTTTGCATTAAGATTTTGTGCATCCAACCCTAAAAGCACATGACAACCTCTGCTTCCCTCTGTGAAGGGCCTATCTTTTACTTTATGTCTTTTACTTTATGCAAGATTCAAGGTGATCTTCACCTTTCCCTTTTTCATTTTATCCTTTGGCAAGCACCTCGTGTTGGAAAGATCCTGATATATATATCCAACTAGATGTAAGTTAGCATGAACTATTATTGTTGACATCACCCAAAGGTGAATACGTTGGGAGGCGAAACTATAAGGCCCTATCTTTCTCAGTGTCCGATTAAAACTCCATAACCATAAGTATTGCGTGAGTGTTAGCAATTGTAGAAGACTATATGATAGTTGAGTATGTGGAGTTGCTGAAAAGCTCTATTCTTGACTCTTTCCGATGTTATGATAAATTGCAATTGCTTCAATGACTAAGATTATAGTTTGTTAGTTCTCAATGAAGTTTCTGAACCATACTTGACACTGTGAATAGATTGTTACTTGAGCATGAGAAGTCATATGACAAAATTTATATATGTTGCTGTTATAAGAATGATCATGATGCCCTCATGTCCGTATTTTATTTTTATCGACACCTCTATCTCTTAACATGTGGACATATTCTTCGATATCGGCTTCCGCTTGAGGACAAGTGAGGTCTAAGCTTGGGGGAGTTGATACATCCATTTTGCATCATGCTTTTATATCGATATTTATTGCATTAGGGGCTGTTATTACACGTTATGTCACATACTTATGGCTATTCTCTCTTATTTTACAAGGTTTATCATGAAGAGGGAGAATGCCGGCAGCTGGAATTCTGGCTGGAAAAGGAGCAAATATTGGAAACCTATTCTGCACAGTTCAAAAATCCTGAAACTCCACGGAAGTCATTTTTGGAATTAATAAGAATTTATGAGCAAAGAAAGTACAAGAGGGGGCCCACACCCTGGCCAGGAGGGTGGGGGGCGCGCCCCCCCTACTGGGCGCGCCCCTGTCTCCTGGGCCCCCTGGTGGCCCTCCGGTGCCCATCTTCTGCTATATGAAGGGTTTTACCCTAAAAAAACCAGAAGCAAGCTTACAGGAGAAACTCCGCTGCCACGAGGCGGAACCTTGGCGGAACCAATCTAGGGCTCTAACGGAGCTGTTATGCCGGGGAAACTTCTCTCCGGGAGGGGGAAATCATCACCATCATCATCACCAACGATCCTCTCATCGGGAGGGGGTCAATCTACATCAACATCTTCACCAGCACCATCTCATCTCAAAACCCTAGTTCATCTCTTGTATCCAATCTTGTATCCAAAACCACAAATTGGTACCTGTGGGTTGCTAGTAGTGTTGATTACTCCTTGTAGTTGATGCTAATTGGTTTACTTGGTGCAAGATCATATGTTTAGATCTTTAATGCATATTAATACCCCTCTGTTCATGAACATGAATATGCTTTGTGAGTAGTTATGTTTGTTCCTGAGGACATGGGTGAAGTCTTGCTATTAGTAGTCATGTGAATTTGGTATTCGTTCGATATTTTGATGAGATGTATGTTGTATCTCCTCTAGTGGTGTTATGTGAACGTCGACTACATGACACTTCACCATTATTTGGGCCTAGAGGAAGGCATTGGGAAGTAATAAGTAGATGATGGGTTGCTAGAGTGACAGAAGCTTAAACCCTAGTTTATGCGTTGCTTCATAAGGGGCTGATTTGGATCCACTAGTTTCATGCTATGTTTAGGTTTACCTTAATACTTCTTTTGTAGTTGCAGATTCTTGCAATAGGGGTTAATCATAAGTGGGATGCTTGTCCAAGAAAGGGCAGTACCCATGCACCGGTCCACCCACATATCAAATTATCAAAGTACCGAACACGAATCATATGAGCGTGATGAAAACAAGCTTGACGGTAATTCCCATGTGTCCTCGGGAGCGCTTTTCTCATTATAAGAAATTGTTCAGGCTTGTCCTTTGCTACAAAAAGGATTGGGCCACCTTGCTGCAGGATACGTCTCCGCCGTATCTATAATTTTTGATTGTTCCATGCCAATATTATTAAACTTTCATATACTTTTGGCAACTTATTATATTATTTTTTGGGACTAAGATATTGATCCAGTGCCCAGTGCCAGTTCCTATTTGTTGCATGTTTTATGTTCCGTAGAAACCTAATATCAAACGGAATCCAAACGGGATAAAAACAGACGGAGAATTATTTTGGAATATTTGGGATTTTCCAGAGGAAGAATCAACACGAAACGGTGCCCGAGGTGGCCAAGAGATAGGGGGCGCGCCCTCTCCCCTGGGCATGCATGGCACTCTCGTGGGCCACCCGTAAGGAGTTGACGCTCTTCTTTCGCCGCAAGAAAGCTAATTTTATGAGAAAAATCTGGGCAAAAGATTCACTCCAATCAGAATTACGGATCTCCGGATATAAAAGAAACGGTGAAGGGGAAGGATCTGGGAATGCAGAAACAGAGAGAGACAGAGAGACAGATCCAATCTCGGAGGGGCTCTTGCCCTTCCCAAGCCATGGGAGCCAAGGACCATAGGGTAAACCCTTATCCCATCTAGGGAGAAGGTCAAGGAAGAATAAGAAGAAGGGGGGCTCTCTCCCCCTTGCTTCCGGTGGCGCCGGAGCGCTGCCGGGGCCCATCATCATCACCGCGATCTTCACCAACACTGCCTTCATCTTCACCAACATCTCCATCACCTTCCCCCATCTATATTCAGCGGTCCACTCTCCTGCAACTCGTTGTACCCTCTACTTGAACATGGTGCTTTATGCTTCATATTATTATCCAACGATGTGTTGCCATCCTATGATGTATGAGTAGATTTTCATTGTCCTATCGGTGATTGATGAATTGCTATGATTGGTTTGAGTTGCATGTTTTATTATTAGTGCTGTCCTATGGTGCTCTCCGTGTCGCGCAAGCGTGAGGGATCGCCGCTGTAGCATTTGCAATATGTTCATGATTTGCTTATGGTGGGTGGCGTGAGTGACAGAAGCACAGACCCGAGTAAGTAGGTTCTTTTCGTACGGGATAAAGGGGACTTGATACTTTAATGCTATGGTTCGGTTTTACCTTAATGATCTTTAGTAGTTGCGGATGCTTGCTAGAGTTCCAGTCATAAGTGCATATGATCCAAGAAGAGAAAGTATGTTAGCTTATGCCTCTCCCTCAAATAGAATTGCAATAGTGATTACTAGTCTATTAACATAGTCAATTGCTTAGGGACAATTTCACAACTCCTACCACCACTTTTCCACACTCGCTATATTTACTTTATTGCATCTTTATCTTAACAGCCCCTACTTCTTATTTACGTGCTCTTTATTATCTTGCAAACCTATCCAACAACACCTACAAAGCACTTCTAGTTTCATACTTGTTCTAGGTAAGTCGAACACTAAGCGTGCGTAGAGTCGTATTAGTGGCAGATAGGACTTGAGAGAATATTTGTTCTACCTTTAGCTCCTCGTTGGGTTCGACACTCTTACTTATCGAAAGAGGCTACAATTATCCCCTACACTTGTGGGTTATCAAGACCTTTTTCTAGCGCCGTTGCCGAGGAGTCATAGCGTGGGGTGAATATTCTCGTGTGTGCTTGTTTGCCTTATCACTAAGTAATTTTTATTTGTCGTTCTTAGTTGTTTTCTATCTTTAGTTATGGGTAGGAAACGCAAAATACTAAAAAAAATTAGTCGTGCCTACTGAACCAATGGTTCAAGAACCACTCAAAATCTATCACACTCCTGAAGCTTTTTACTTGGATCATCTTCGATCCCTATGTGCTCATGCTGAAACCCCAACTAGCTTAGTTGAGGGCAAATCTTTAGATGAGCATGCTTGTTATGTGCGACACCGTATATCTGAAAAGGGGAAACTTTTACTGGATCAAATTCATCGTTTGCAATGCTATGCTTGGAATTTATGTGAAATATATGTTGTTACTTATTGTTCTGAAAACCCTAAGAAACACCTTCCCTACCAATGTAAGTTTATTGATAATGGAATTGTATATTCGTATGCTAAGGGTGTTTATAATTACTATGATGTTCAACAAATTGAAGAATTTGTTGCTTAAGGGTTCTTATGAAATTGCTTCTTTGATTGAAAAGTATGATGTTACTCTCTACAAATCTGAAAATTTTGCCATACTTGAATATTTTTATGATAATTATGCTTCTAATACCTATGTTAAACTATATATTGAGAAATTCTCCGCTGTCCAAGAAGAAACTAATATTTTGCAGGAAGCTATGGAAGAAGAAATTGATGAAACTGTGAGCTCATTGGATGAAAAAGATGATGAAGAGAGCGAAGAACAAAAGGAGGAAGAGAGGATTAGCTACCCGTGCCCATCTTCTAATGAGAGTAACTCTTCAACTCATACATTGTTTAATTCCCCTTCTGCTTACTGAAGGATGATTGCTATGATCCCATTGATTCTATTGAAATATCCCTTTTTGATGATGCTTGCTATGCTTGTGGCCAAGATGCCAATATGAATTATGCTTATGGAGATGAACTTGCTATAGTTCCTTATGTTAAACATGAAATTTTTGCTATTGCACCCACGCATGATAGTCCTATTATCTTTTTGAATTCTCCAAACTACACTATATCGGAGAAGTTTGTGCTTATTAAGGATTATATTGATGGGTTGCATTTTACTACTACACATGATGATTTTGATAGATATAATATGCATGTGATTGCTGCTCCTACTTGCAATTATTATGAGAGAGGAACTATATCTCCACCTCTCTATGTTTCCAATATGATAAAATTGCAAGAAACTGCTTATACTATGCATTGGCCTTTACTTGGTGTGCATGAATTGTTCTTTTATGACATGCCGATGCATAGGAAGAGAGTTAGACTTCGATGTTACTTGATATATGTTACTTTGTGCTCACTACTAAATTACAAATCATTGTTAATTAAAATTGGCTTTGATATACCTTGGGATCCGGGTGGATTCATTACTTGAGCACTATATGCCTAGCTTAATGGCTTTAAAGAAAGCGCTGCCAGGGAGACAACCCGGAAGTTTTAGAGATTCATTTATTTCTATTGAGTCCTTTTATATAGTCTAAAAACAAAAAAATAAAGAGGGGAACCTAAAAACTTTTCAAAAAGGAAAGTGAAAGTGAGAAAGACAAGCATTGTTGAAGTGGGAGCTAGCCTTGAACTTTGTTCATGCTCACGGAAACTTTGTGAATATTGATTACAGAAACTTTTCATAAAAAATAATTATCCCCTTGTATAATTCCATTGTATTATAAAAATAATTTGCCTAGGTTTGCCTTTAGGATGTTTACATTGCTTGTTGGTTTGTACGGTGCAGGACAGAAACTTTGGCCATAGTGCGCGATTTTACATTTTTAACTGAAACATCAAACGGTTCTGATTCCTTTTGAACTGTCTTTCTGTACAAATTTTTTATTTTTCCTAATTTTGGTAGAATCTTTGGAGTACCATAATTATGGTGAATGTTCAGATTGCTACAGACTATTCTGTTTTTGACAGATTCTGTTTTTGATGCATAGTTTGCTTGTTTTGATGAAACTATCAATTTCTATCAGTGGATTAAGCCATGGAAAATTTATATTACAGTAGACACAATGCAAAAACAAAATATGAATTGGTTTGGAATAGTACTTAGAGTAGTGATTTGCTTTATTATACTAATGGATCTTACCGAGTTTTCTGTTGAAGTTTTGTGTGGATGAAGTGTCTAATCGAGGAGGTCTCGATATGAGGAAAAGGAAGAGAGGCAAGAGCTGAAGCTTGGGGATGCCCAAGGAACCCCAAGTAAATATTCAAGGAGACTCAAGCGTCTAAGCTTGGGGATGCCCCGGAAGGCATCCCCTCTTTCTTCAACAAGTATCGGTATGTTTTCGGATTTGTTTTGTTCATGCGATATGTGCAATTCTTGGAGCGTATTTTGCATTTAGTTTTCACTCTTTATTTTATGCACCATGATGGTATGAGATAGTCCTTGGTTGATTTATAGAATGCTCATTGCGCTTCACTTAAATCTTTTGAGTGTGGCTTTATAGAATGCTTCATGTACTTCACTTATATCATTTGAAGTTTGGATTGCCTGTTTCTCTTTACTTAGAAAACCGCCATTTGTAGAATGCTCTTTTACTTCACTTATATTTGTTAGAGCGTGGGAATATCTTTTGTAGAAAGAATTAAACTCTCTTGCTTCACTTATATCTATTTAGAGAGATGACAGGAATTGGTCATTCACATGGTTACTCATAAAATCCTACATAAAGTTGTAGATCGCTGAATATGATATGTTTGATTCCTTGCAATAGTTTTGCGATATAAAGGTGGTAATATTAGAGTCATGCTAGTGGGTGATTGTGTATTAGTAGAAATACTTGTGTTGAGGTTTGTGATTCTCGAAGCATGCACGTATGGTGAACCGCTTTGTGATGAAGTTGGAGCACAATTTTATTTAGTGATTGTCTTCCTTATGAGTGGCGGTCGGGGACGAGCGATGGTCTTTTCCTACCAATCTATCCCCCTAGGAGCATGCGCATAGTACTTTGTTTTCAATGGCTTGTAGATTTTTGCAATAAGTATATGAGTTCTTTATGACTAATGTTGAGTCCATGGATTATATGCACTCTCACCCTTCCATCATTGCTAGCCTCTTCGGTACTGTGCATTGCCCTTTCTCACCTCGAGAGTTGGTGCAAACTTCGCCGGTGCATCCCAACCCCATGATATGATACACTCTGTCACACATAAGCCTCCTTATATCTTCCTCAAAACAGCCACCATACCTACCTATCATGGCAATTCCATAGCCATTTCGAGATATATTGCCATGCAACTTCCATCATCATCATACATGACTTGAGCATTCATTGTCATATTGCTTTGCATGATCGTAAGATAGCTAGCATGATGTTATCATGGCTTGTCCGGTTTTTGATATCTTTGCTATGCTAGATCATTGCACATCCTAGTACACCGCCGGAAGCATTCATATAGAGTCATATCTTTGTTCTAGATATCGAGTTGTAAGTAAATAAAAGAGTGATGATCATCATTATTAGAACATTGCCCCAGTGAGGAAAGGATGATGGAGACTATGATTCCCCCACAAGTCAGGATGAGACTCCGGACTTTATGAAAAATAAAAGAGGCCAAAGAAGCCCAAATAAAAAAAGAGGCCAAATAAGCCCACCAAAAAGTAATAAAAAATAAGAAAAAAGGGAGAAAATAAAAAAAATGAGAGAAAAAGAGAGAAGGGGCAATGTTACTATCCTTTTACCACACTTGTGCTTCAGAGGAGCACCATGTTCTTCATATAGAGAGTCTCTTGAGTTATCACTTTCATATACTAGTGGGAATATTCATTATAGAACTTGGCTTGTATATTCCGATGATGGGCTTCCTCAAATGCCCGAGGTCTTCATGAGCAAGCAAGTTGGATGCACACCCACTTAGTTTCAGGTTGAGCTTTCATACACTTATAGCTCTTACTGCATCCGTTGCATGGCAATCCCTACTCCTCGCATTGACATCAATTGATGGGCATCTCCATAGCCCGTTGATTAGCCGCGTCGATGTGAGACTTTTCCCTTTTTGTCTTCTCCACATAACCTCCACCATCATATTCTATTCATCTATAGTGCTATATCCATGGCTCACGCTCATGTATTGCGTGAAAGTTAAAGAAGTTTGAGATTATTAAATTATGAAACAATTGCTTGGCTTTTCATCGGGGTTGTGCATGATTAAATACTTTGTGTGATGAAGATAGAGCAACAGCCATACTATATGATTTTGTAGGGATAACCTTCTTTGGCCATGTTGTTTTGAAAAGACATAATTGCTTTATTGGTACACTCGAAGTATTATTGTTCTTATGTCAAATGATAGACTGTTGCTTTGAATCACTTGTGTCTCAATATTCATGGCATGATTAGACATATGATCAAGATTATGCTATGTAGCATT
This sequence comes from Triticum dicoccoides, assembly GCF_002162155.2. Taxonomy (NCBI): domain Eukaryota; kingdom Viridiplantae; phylum Streptophyta; class Magnoliopsida; order Poales; family Poaceae; genus Triticum; species Triticum dicoccoides. The sequence goes on from NC_041387.1 coordinate 646,695,353, forward strand.
CCACATCAAAAATTATCTTTTTTATCATTTACCTACTCGAGGACGAGCAGGAATTAAGCTTGGAGATGCTGATACGTCTCCGTCGTATCCATAATATTTGATTGTTTCATGCCAATATTATTCAACTTTCATATACTTTTGGCAACTTTTTATACTATTTTTTGGGACTAACATATTGATACAGTGCCCAGTGCCAGTTCCTGTTTGTTGCATGTTTCATGTTTCGCAGAAACCCAATATCAAACGGAATCAAACGGGATAAAAACGAACGGAGAATTATTTTGAAATATTTGGGATTTTCCGGAGGAAGAATCAACGCGAAACGGTGCCCGAGGTGGCCAGGAGATAGGGGGGCGCCCTCCCCCCTAGGCATGCCTGGCACTCTCGTGAGCCACCCATAAGGCGGTTGACTCTCTTCTTTTGCCGCAAGAAAGATAATTTTATGAGAAAAATCTGGGCGAAAGATTCACCCCAATCAGAGTTACGGATCTCCAGATATAAAAGAAACGGTGAAGGGGAAGGATTTGGGAACGCAGAAACAGAGAGAGACAGAGAGACAGATCCAATCTCGGAGGGGCTCTTGCCCCTCCCAAGCCATGGGAGCCAAGGACCAGAGGGGAAACCCTTCTCCCATCTAGGGAGAAGGTCAAGAAAGAAGAAGAAGAAGAAGGGTGGCTCTCTCTCCCCCTTGCTTCCGGTGGCGCCGGAGCGCTGCCGGGGACCATCATCATCACCGCGATCTTCACCAACACCGCCGTCATCTTCACCAACATCTCCATCACCTTCCCCCATCTATATTCAGCGGTTCACTCTCCCGCAACCCGTTGTACCCTCTACTTGAACATGGTGCTTTATGCTTCATATTATTATCCAATGATGTGTTGCCATCCTATGATGTCTGAGTAGATTTTCGTTGTCCTATCGGTGATTGATGAATTGCTATGATTGGTTTGAGTTGCCTGTTTTGTTATTGGTGCTGTCCTATGGTCCTCTCCGTGTCGCGCAAGTGTGAGGGATACCCGTTGTAGGGTTTGTAATATGTTCATGATTTGCTTATGGTGGGTGGCGTGAGTGACAGAAGCACATACCCGAGTAAGTAGGTTATTTGCGTATGGGATAAAGGGGACTTGATACTTCAATGCTATGGTTGAGTTTTACCTTAATGATCTTTAGTAGTTGTGGATGCTTGCTAGAGTTCCAATCATAAGTGCATATGATCCAAGAAGAGAAAGTATGTTAGCTTATGCCTCTCCCTCAAATAGAATTGCAATAGTGATTACCGGTCTAGTAACGTAGTCAATTGCTTAGGGACAATTTCACAACTCCTACCACCACTTTTCCACACTCGCTATATTTACTTTATTGCATCTTTATCTTAACAACCCCTACTTTTTATTTACGTGCTCTTTATTATCTTGCAAACCTATCCAACAACACCTACAAAGTACTTCTAGTTTCATACTTGTTCTAGGTAAGGCGAACACTAAGCGTGCGTAGAGTCGTATCAGTGGCAGATAGGACTTGAGAGAATATTTGTTCTACCTTTAGCTCCTCATTGGGTTCGACACTCTTACTTATCGACAAGGGCTACAATTATCCCCTACACTTGTGGGTTATCACTTCACCTTATTTACTTTCATTGCTTGTTACCCGTTACAAATTATCTTATCACAAAACTATCTGTTACCTACAATTTCAGTGCTTGCAGAGAATACCTTACTGAAAACCTCTTGTCATTTCCTTCTGCTCCTTGTTGGGTTCGACACTCTTATTTATCGAAAGGACTATGATAGATCCCCTATACTTGTGGGTCATCAGGCGTGAGCCACCCGCTGGCCTCGGCTGGGTCCCGGACGAGCAGCCACGCGGGATGATGCTGATGGCACTGCGGCCGCGGCCCCTGACCATCCCGCTGGCGCTGCAGGCCCCGCTGGAGGGATGGAGGAGAGGAATGGCAAGGCGAGGCAAAGGAAGCGGCGGGGCTTTCGTCGGGGACATGGCGCAGGCAGTGTGGCGTAGGGGGCCAGCGCGGCCGCAGCTCCTCGTCGTCTCCGCCGTGGCCTGGGCGCTGCTCCGCCTGGCCTTCCACCTCTGGTCATGTGCCTCCCCCTCCGCCTACTTCCTATCAGGTCACTCCCTCGCCCCATCCTATCCTGCCCGCCATGCCCGACTGACCAGTGGTGGTGTCGCTCGTGCTTCCTGCTTCCAGTTTGCTCTTAGTCCATCGACTGATTAGTCGATCTATGATATTTGCTACCCTGTCCATGCGCATTGACCTACTGGGATGAGAGAATCCAGTGCAGGATTTTAATCATAGTGCATCAATCTCGCGTGTCCAGAACAGGGATGGGCTTGCCTTATTGAGCGATCACGGCGACGAACCTATGTGTCTCACAAGCATGTGCATCGGTGGCTTTGGCTTAGCATGGGTTCTCTTTCTCTTCTTATCGATTGCAAGTTTTAGGGGATTTCAGACTCTGACTAAAACTTGCAGCTAATTAACTAACTGATGCATCTCCTTGGCAATTGGCATGTTGCGCATTAGCTTCTTCAGTTACGATGCCATGCTACTAGAGCTTCTCCTCGTCTTGTTTATTTCGTCGGAGTTAAATGTACCTTGCGTGCGTCTCCGTTGGGACTGTACTGAAGCTTGTGTCTGATTGTAGGCATATGGTACTGAACTATAGTACTGAACTGCACTATAGTAACAGAATAGTTTGTTTTAATGCTTGTCGCTACTGCAAAACTACCCTCCGATATGAAACAAGTTTGCTGGTGTTTACTCTCTACTAAAGAGATATTAGTAAAGCTGTCATTGGTGGTTCAATTCTGAATATATACTGATATATGCATTGTAGAGCTCCAATCCATCACCATCAATCAGATGATTTGGTATTGATCATTCGCAGGATACCACACTAAATAATGAAGTGGAAGCCCTGCAGAGAGACAAGGAGATACTGAGGACCAATCTAAACTAAGCAGAGGAGGAGGTAACATGTTATCTCACTCTTGTACTTGCAACACCTATGTTCTGTACCTGCAAGTTATCGCCCTCTCAGTGAACATTGCTTCATGCAACACTAACGTAGCCTGACAGTTTGAAGTTTCTTTTGCGTGTTTCATTCAAGGTTAAGTTGTTATTCGAGGAGAACAGAGCTGTTGACAAAGCCAACAAGAGGCTGTTGTGCTTACTAGAGAAGGAGCAGAAACATTAGTCCGAAATGAAGCACTCCGCCAGCAATTCCACCAAGGTAAAAGCACCAACCAACCCAACCATAAAAGCTCAAGTGTTTACTAATTTAATTTAATTTAGTACACACACAGCACAGACAGTACAACTATTAGTCGAAGCCTGAATTACCCTACTGTCTGCCTACCTTGACTACATTAACAATGTCATTCTTGGTGCTGCAGAAGCGCAAGTCATTGAGCCTGAAGGACACGAGCCTGGTCGACCTGGCCATTGATTTCAACAACAGGCAGCCGATGCCCCCCTTGCAGCCAAACTCCCCAGAATGCAGGGTGCACAAGAAGTGAACCCAGCCGGCCGTCCTGACATTCTCTTCTGGATAGCTTGAACTGAAGTGAACTGAACAATCCACCCTTATGCATCTGGGCTGCTTGCCTCATCTGAATAACTTGCTGGGTTAATTTGGTTGGTTCTTGTCGGTAGAACCTCGGTCATGTAGCCTGCATTTTCCATTTTCCTCTTCCTGTTGGGTAGCTACCTGTGTCTATCATGATCCTTTCATGAGAAAAATTAGGAGTGTTATCTTGGTAACACCACACATCCGTCTCCTTTCCCCCCTGCAATCTAGTCTAGTTTAAAATATCCATTTCTTTGTCTGCTCTTGTGAGATCTTCCCATTGGGAAACTTGGCTAGTTGCCCATATCAGTTGATGAACTATACTATTATCCATGGCTTTTAATCAGCTGATGATGCATATTCAGTTTGGCTGATTTTGTTGCATACATACATGGCTTTGTTTTGGTCTGGCAACTCAGCTGTGATGCCATTGCTGCTGCTCTGTAAAACTTCTGTATGTTTAGAGCATGCATCCTAATTGTCAATCTCGAGTCTGCACTTCTGTATGTTGTTGATGTGAAACACGTATGCATGACTAATTGTTAAGTTGATACAATTTCTTTGGTAGACATGCATGGAAATATGTATTAACTTTCCTGAAAATTGAGCTCTTCTTAACTAATCAAGAACTCCCCTCATTATGTGAAATACATATCCATATGACTAATTCTGCATGGAAATTTTGTTCAATTATGATTTCTTTGCGATTCAATTTTGTTCAATTATGAAACACCTATGCATATGACTGTGAAAGCATGTCTACATCAGTACAACTTTGCATGCATATTTTATTGACTAGATATATACGTGTTGACTGTTTGTCTATTCCTATGTACTGAATATTGTGTAATGGAGATTGCTTGTATGATGTTTGTGAAAATGTTTGTATGAAAATAATTGACATTGGTGACAGCTTACATGGCCATTAGAAATGCGGAAGCGTACAGTGGTCGCGGCCGCACACGCCCTGCTTCTCCTGGTCTCTATGTACCCTGCCTACACACTGTCTGTTTGTGATTTGTTCTAGCAAGTATCTGTTCAGGAGAAATAAGCTCTCCAGGATTCACTGGACCAACAACTACTTGTTCTAGCATGTTTATTTCAAGCAATTTGTGATTCATGCTATTTGATGAACCAGTACCCATGTCGGGAGACTAGTAGAATTTGCAAACTTCAGTTGTCTTACCAGTAGTCACTTATCCTGCTGTTCATGTCCATACAACATTTGTATTGATTCTATGTTACAGCTGCTGCAAACAATTTATTAATGTGGGATGTGGCTCTATGTCTAGTTCTGTTTCTCTTCTAAAGAAATCCCCTCTGCCTCTAGTGTGCAACAAGTTGATTGTTCTGTCTCTATTATTGTGCAGATTGGCCAAGTGTTCGTCGATCTGCAAGCCGGTTTAAGAGCTGGATTGGCCGGTCCAATTCAACACGGAGCTGAGTGTATGTTGAAACTTTTTGTCCATCAAGCGTCGCCTTCGGCCGCCCCGACGAATTCCTTGCCTTCGCCAACCTCCACTCCTCCATGAGGTACGCATACATTTCTGTTGCTATTGCTCGTACTTTGTTCCCGATGTATTCCTTTGACTAATGAACCTAGCAGCATCAAAGTCTAGAATATCCACACCAAAATGCATTGGCTTGCTGAACCCTTGTGCTGGTTAGAAATGCAGAATTTTGATATTGTGCTGGGAGCACTCTTGCTACAGTTATCAGTTATTATTCAGCTTTGCATCTTTTCAGGTTTAACAGTTGGTTTACATTGAAACTATTAAGCAAGTATCAAATTGAGTGCATAGTGTGCAATTTGTGTTTAGTAATCTAGTAGCTCATAAGCATTAGACCATATGTATTCTTATAAGCAAATTATATTGATGGTTGCAAGACAAGTTAAAATATACTAGTGCTACCTTGATTTTTATACTGCTTGCCATTTATTTCTTTGTTTGATGTTTTATATGCTTCTGGTGCGTGATCCTTCTAATGCTAGGTGATTTGTTTCTTGGAATTTGGAAGAGGAAGACGATGAAGCATGGTTGTTATCTATCAATATGCCTTGTGTTCTGGTTGTACTTCATAGCTAGTTACATTGTATTCTGTACTGGTCTGGTTGTATGAACACTATGTAAAGATTGTAATAGGCTAATTTTGGCTATCATTTCAAGTATATATTTCTGTTTCATTTGAAATATTTGTCATCTATGTACTGTGAAAATGTGAGAAATAGAAAACTGATGAGTTGGACCTACTTATTGGTAGAGGCCAAGGCCCAAAACATAAATAGCCTGCAAAAAGGCTGAGGCCCAAAAAGGAAGTCAACTATAAAAAGGCCGAGGCCCAAAAAGAAATGTACCGTAAAAGTTCTATGTCTTAGAAAATAAAAAGGCCGAATTGTAGGGCTTGGCCCATATAGCTGACCAAAATTAATAAGAAAAAATATAAAAAGGCCGAATTAATGGGCTTGGCCCATGTAGAACAGCGAATTGGACCGGGCTGAATCTTATCAACGACCTTTTCAATTGGTCGAAATTTTGCCACGTTAGATTGCCACGTCGGATCCGACGTGGCCTGAGCAGACAGCCAGTGACCAAAACAAAAGGTCATGGGTTCAACGAACTTTTGTTTTGGTCGTAAACGTCTACAACCTTATCCCGAAGAAGGTCGTTCATTTCAGTTTATGACCGCCAGCTTTTGACCTTCTGTTTTTGGTCACAAAAAGGTTGCAAATGAAAAACAATGACCTTTCAGTGACCGATAGTGATGGTTGCAAGTTGACATATTTCTTGTAGTGACTCCCCATATCTGGCCTAAATCTGGGGCGGATATGGGGACGCTCGGATGCGCCCGTCGTGTAGGCTTTGACCTCTAGGGCCCACAGGGGGATACTGAGAGACTGCTATTCTGACGGGCCTCCTCCTTTCCATGCCGCGTGGCGCCGCTCCGACGTGTCGCCTGAGGGAGGAGGCCGACTATTTAAGCCGAACGGCGGCAGGAAAACTGTATCTGTCCCATTTCCCCTTTCTCCTCTTCACCGCCGCCACTTCAAATCCGCCTCCCACTACCATGTCGAGGCGCCGGATCACCACGTACGCCATGCTCACTCCGAAGCGAAGGCTGCAGCTGCTGGAGCATATCTAGGCGAGGTGGGCTGCTTGTTTCACTGTCAGCCTTCCTATGGATTTGCCGGAGCCGTAGGAGGATGAGGAAGACGAGGCGGGGGAGGATGAGGAGGAGCAGGCAGAGGAGGAGGAGGAGGAGGAGGAGCAACCACCAGAAGCAGAGCCCATGGAGGAGGAGGAGGTGGAAGCGTTGTCGGCTGCGGGCATCGCCATGGCGGATGCGGAGACGGAGTATGAGGTTGCCCAAGCGATGGAGATTGTGAAGTAGACCGCCATCCTCGAGTCCACCAGGACGAGGCCTATGTCGAGGCCAACCGGCAGTTCATCCGGCAAAACCAGGCGGCGATGGAGCTCTATTCCCGAACTAGATGCGGAGGTGGAGGTGTCGGAGCCTCCGCAGGCACAAGAGTTGCTACACTTGCCCGTCTACCCGGCGCCAGGCATGGAGATCGACGACATCTCCGATGGTGATTAGTTTTGGCAGTGTATGTAGTACGTTGGGTTTTTTATCTACATGGCTATTGCGAATTTGGGGTATGAAGTTTGAGTTTCATGGTTGTGGCCGACGTTTTTGGTGTGTTGTCCAGTCACTATACGCGGGCGCGCTTGGGCACGTCCGCGGACATATAGGGGCTCAGATTATATTTTCCACTATAGATGCTCTAAATATATGATAAATTGTTTTTAAACAACTTTCAACATTTTTAAGCACATGCACTAGTGCAGAACCGGCCTTTAGTGCCGGTTCATAACGGCCTTTAGTGCCGGTTCATAACGGCCTTTAGTGCCGGTTCGCCAACCGGCACTAAAGAGTGGGGACTAAAGGCCCCCCCCTTTAGTATCGGTTCGTCACGAACCGGCGCTAAAGTGCCACCACGTGGCACGACCCAGGCCCGGGTGCGCGTAGGGCATTAGTACCGGTTGGTAACACCAACCGGTACTAAATATTTGGGGGGGGGGGTTTGATTTATTTTCCATTCAATTTTTTTTGTTTGTTGATATTTCACAATACTACAAATTGTACATGTTATGCATATATATATAAATAGATTTTCTCGTACGTAGAACTGCATATATATATATATCATCGAGTATCTCACAAACCAACACCATTAATTATTCACACATACACATGTATATACATATACAATTTGTCCTACATATGTTGCCTTTGGTGCCTCCGGAGCACGATGACAAGTGGTTCATGGGGGCGGTAGCGGGTAATAGTATTCTCCTTTGGGATCTATTACCTGGTCGAGCAAAAATCCGGCTATTTCCTCTTGAAGTGCTAGTATGCGGTCCGATGGTAGGAGCTTATCCCGCACCGATCTGAACTGTTAAGAAGGAGATCAATATGCATATGTGTTAGTTGTGTGACTAGATATCGATAATGGTGTGAATAGTGTTCTGACAAACATACCCAGTCATGTCTATCAGATCTGCTCCTTTCGCTCGTCATCATGCGAATGTTCTCGCAAACGTAGAATGCACACAGATTATTCCCCGGCGCCTGCTTCAGGGCCTTTACGAGAATGGAATTGAATCAGATAATGATTAATCAAGCATGATAATTAGTTAATGATATTGAAACAAGAATTAAAGAGATGGTAGCTAGCTAGTACTACTTAATTACTTACCTTGGGTCGATGCCAAAACAACTTTTTTGCCCACTTGCCTGGATTCACCTTGATGAACTTTGCCCATGCCCTGCCCGCCGGCAAAGAAAATTAATAAAGGGGTTATTAAATAGTTCATATCAGGAAATGACGAACTAATAACTAATAGGCCGAGATATAGTTAATAATGATTGAAATTACCTGTTGACTATCCCCTTCACGATGGTGTAGTCTTTATCTTCTTTAGTTAGTGAGTCCAGTAATTCAACTTTTTCTTCCTCAACTTTAATGTTTAACAAGACCCAGTGCCAACTGCATACGCACACGTTTGCATGTCTTAATTAAGCGGGCATGTGCATAAAATTAATCAACTACCGTAAACCGTATACACTTAATTATTAACATCTAGCTAGCTAGTAAGCAAAAAAACAGAATTTGTAGTACAAGACGGTGTGACTCACGGGAAGTTGTAAGGAAGTAGTATATATTCATTGCTATTGAGGCGCTTCAAGAACTCTAGCATGCTTTGCTCTACAGCATCTTGACAATATTCAATGTGCCATATGTCCTCATTAATGGTATTTGGGTCAATGAACACAACGCCATAGCGTCCAGCTCTTTTCATTTCATACATCTTCATCCTGCATATAATACCACAAAAAAGAATATAGTGAGGATAATTACATGTAATGATTGCTCAAAATTATCACTACATAACTAGCTTGAGACTTAAATTACAGAAAGAAATCACTTACAGACAATAGCAACTGACGATAGACTTGTCGAGTGCGTCATGATTGTATAACTAAAATAGTTCTGGATACTCAATGGCCAGAGCTTTCTCATGGTAATAATGCTCATGCTTGACATTCACCATGAGGGAATCTCGATTGGAAATCTTGGTAATGTTCATGTACCATTGATGCAATTGATACATTCTCGTTGGGAGGTCCTTGACCTTGTCTGGATGGACCAAAGGTTGGCCCGGACATATTTCCATGCTATTTCCGATTCTCTAAGCGTAGGCATGGGCTCGATTTCAAGGAGTTGTCCAACAGAGATATTGAGCATTTGAGCCTGCATTATATGATCCTCCGTTATTACCACATCGCCATGTTGGGGAACGCTAACGGTTTGCCCACAATAATATTTGGCGCGCGTACTACTCCTCTCATGTGTTGTTGACACAACAAGCGGGGGGATCGCTTGCACCGCCTGTTCTCCCAACTGGGGAACGGTTTCCCTGCATTTTTTGCCAGCTGCTTGTTGGCTCGAGCTCGAGCTCACTTCCTTCTTTAGCCGTTCTCGATGTAGTTTCCTGATTTGGCGCTCATAGTCCGAGTCAACAGGCTTGGGAGCTGGTTCTCTAGCCATACGAATGAAGTGGTCAATTACTTTCTCAGGCACTTTCTCCTTTGGCGGCGGTGCCGGTTTTGGTCCAAAATGGGCGTCCACTTGGGCTTGCACTATGGCTGTGTTTTGCTCCTTAGTCATGTCGTAAGGCCTCTGAGGAAGAGGAGCGAGGCTTGGACCATATTTATATCGCTTGTCTCCGCCTGTACTTCCTGAACTACCTTGACTCGTACCGCTACGCACCAAAGCTGCGGCATGTCTCTTCTGCGATTGCTGAGACGGCAGAGACGGCTGACGTGGAGTTGGACCAGGAGAAGTGGCCTGACGATGTGCCGGACTTGAAGCAGGAGGTGTGGCCTGACACGGTGCTGGACTTGAAACCGGAGAAGTGGCATGACATTGTGCCTGACTTGAAACCGGAGGAGTCAGCTCACGCGTTCGGGGACTTGGAGGAGGTGGCGGACTTCGAGGAGGAGTCGTCTCACGCGTTCGTGGACTTGGAGGAGCGGGAGTCTGCTGACTCGGTGGCAGACTTCAAGGAGGAGTCGGCAGACGACGCGGTGTCGATGGACTTCGAAAGATGATGCAATCCTTTCTCCATAGGATGATACAATGTATGGCCTCTCCCAGTGTGCGCTCGTCTTCACCTCCAGGAATGTCAAGCGTTAGCCCCGAATATGGGTGCACCACTTCATCAACCATGACACGAGCATAGCCCTCTGGAATCGGGATGCAATGGTAGGTTGCTTCGGGGGTAACTGGAAAAGCAACGCCGTCCGCCACCTTCATGGATATGTTCTTCATTTTGGAGTGTAGCTCACAGTTAGTGTTCTCTATGATGTCATCCACAGGGTATGTATCCAGCAGTGTGTCGCCCGGGGCAGAACCAACGCTGCTTCTCGGCATGGATGGGATGGTGCTATCCAATGCTGGACGATCATCTGCTTCCTGCTGCCGCTGCTGAGACCCCCTTTCCTGGCTAAGTGAGTCGATCTGCTGCTGCTGGAATTTGAGTGCCAGGTCCGCGTGCCTTGCTTCTAGGCCTTGAAGGCGTTCTGCGTCCTGCTTCCTCTGCTCCTCCTCCAGCTTCCTCTTCTTCTCCTCCTCCATCTTCTTTCTTGCACGGGACCTGTAGTCGTCATTCCAGTCTGAAAAGCCCTCATACCAGGGAATAACGCCCATGCCTTGTGTTCTTCCCGGGTGTTCAGGATTTCCCAGGGCGCGCGTAAGCTCGTCGTTCTCTCTGTTGGGCATGAACACCCCCGCTCGAGCTTCTTCTATTGCGTCAAGTATCTTTTGTTCGGCTCCTTTTAGACTTGCCTTCTTCGAAACGAGGCCTGTCTTCGGGTCCAACGCCCCCCATGCGCATAGAACCAAGTTCTGCACCTGGGGGGCCAGCTCCTAGTAATCGGAGTGACCCCTCCACCCTCCATCTCTTGCTCAGACTTATCCCACTTAGGCATTCCCACCGCGTAGCTACCTGGACCCAGCCTATGGAACTGCGTCTTTCTTGCGGCATTTCCCTTGTTTTTCATCGACCGTTCCTTAGATAATTTTGAATCCTTGAAGGTCACGAAATCGTCCTAGTGTTCTCTTTGCTTCTCTAGTGTTCCCTTGAAATCTGGAGTCTTCCTTTCATTAGCGAGGTAGTTGGCCCATACAGTTTTCTTGTGGGTGTTGAATGCAATTGCCATCTTCTTAAGAGTAGCGGCCTTGACTTTCTCCACATCTGCTTTAGTGAAATGATCTGGTACGGTGAAATGTTCCATTAGAGATTTCACGAGGTCTTTTTTGGCTCTGTCGTCGACCCAAGTAACATCTGGACGTTTAGTCTTTGGCTCTTTCCATTCTTGAATGGAGATCGGGAGTTTGTCCTTCACAAGAACTCCACACTGACGAGTCCACTTGTCCGCAACGTTCTTAGGCGTGAGGGGTTCGCCACTAAGTTTGGTGGATTCGATGTGGTACTTTACACCATCCTTCAACAATCTGCCCGGGCCTCGCTTTGTCTTGCTGTCTGTAGAAGCAGATTTGCTCGATCCGGAGGGCTGAAAGAAGAAAGATCGATTTGTCAATAAATCTTCAATAAAAAACATGTGATGATCACCAGGATGCATGCTTATATAAATATACCTCGCCGGTAGTCTTTGTTATTTGAACATTAGCATTGTCTGTGTCATCACAAACATTGTCTGTGTCATCATAATCATAGTTCATGACTTCATCAGCTCGGTCGTCAAGATCGAATATCTTTTCATCACCCTCTTCGGTATTGTTCAGATATTGGGAGCTGTCATCTTCATTCAGATCATCTAGCCTATGAGGGCTGCATATGATGTCAAACAATTCCTCATCTCTTTCTCTGTCGGTATTGTCCGCCATAGCTTTTACTTTACTAATTAATACAGAAGAAATATAAAACAATTTAGTATTCAAATTACAATGCATGGATGCAATTAATCAATAAGGAAAAACTGGATCTCGAATACATCGTCTCGAATATATAATCTCGAATACATCATCGTCTTAATATATATAATCTCGAATACATCGCCTCGAATATTATATATCGAATACATCACTGGCTAGGTACCTAATAAAGATCGAGTACTACAGAAGAATCTAGGGCGCCACTCGCGGTTCCTGGGGCGCGGGCGGTGCACACCCAAAGAGAAGGAACCATCACAGGATCATATCTCCGGTCATCTGCCCAAAGAACCCGCCAAGTAGTGGAGAACCTGATGTCGTCCATAGCAGCCATGTAGCGATGGACGTGCTCATCTTCCTCCCTGACACGGCGACGCACCACCTCCGGCGGGGCCGGCTGCCTCTGCACCGAATGTGGCCCACGTGAACGCCACCAAAGAAGATCAGGGTTGACGACGGGACCCGAGGTCAGGTTCCTCACCAAGCGGCGTGCCCCTCCAGGTAGCACCTCCCAGTGCCAGCCCGGCGGAGCCCAGTCCCAGATATGGGTCCTCTGAAGCAGGACGTCGTCGCGAACGGGTCGACGACGAGGATGCGGGCCGGGCATATCATCGAGAACAAATACTATATGCCCGCAAAAAGTAACATTTTTTAAATGATTGGATTGTGATAACTAAAATTCTATATATTTGCAAATTCTAACAATTTGACATTAATCTAATTCATCCAACTAAAACTAATTCTAAAATTTCCTGATTATATAACTAACATTTCTATAACAATTCTAATATTTATATAACTAAAAAACAGAAAAAATTGCTAACATTTCTATAACTAAAAAACAGAAAACATTTATAACATTTCTATATAACTAACATTTCTAATATTTATATAACTAAAAAACAGAATAATTTCTAACATTTCTATAACTAAAAAACAGAAAAAATTATAACAAACAAACTAATGTGTGTGTGTGTGTAGTGTGTGTGTGTGTGGACATGGCGGCCGGGGCGAGCTCACCGGCGAGGCGATGACGGGGCGGCGACGATGGGGCGACGGGACGGGGTGGCGATGATGGGGCGGGGCGGCCGGGGC
>NC_041387.1:646708837-646732795 GCF_002162155.2 Triticum dicoccoides
ACGAGGGGCGGGGACGGTCGGGGTCGGCGACGAGGGGCGGGGGCGGCGATGTCGACGGGGATGACGTCGATCAGGGCAGGACGGCGCGACGGACGGAGGAAACAGAGGGAAGAAATAGAGGGGAACTGAATTTTTTTTCAAGTGTTGTATATATATGATGGACCTTTAGTACCGGTTGGAGCCACCAACCGGTACTAAAGGTCTGTTTTGGCCAGGCCAAGCGGCGGGAAGCGCCCCCCCTTTTTACCGGGTGGTGGCTCCAACCGGTACTAAAGGGGGGGGGGGTCTTTAGTACCGGTTGGAGCCACGACCCGGTACTAAAGGGGGTGCGCTGGCTCCAGGCGGTGCGCAAGTTTAGTCCCACCTCGCTACCCGAGGGGCTACCGCACTGGTTTATAAGCCCCAGTGCGGTAGCTCTCTCGAGCTCCTCTCCTAAGCAGGCCTACTGGGCCTACCTGTCCTCTTCTGCCCTGTGGGCCTACTGGGCCTTTGCGGGCCTACATCCTGGCCCAACTAAAGGTTGTGTTCCTAGTCGTATGTAGGCTGCTTTGGCCCAGTAGGCGGGCTTTTTTATTTTCTTAATTTTTTTGCTTTATTTATTTTTGAGTTGTTTTTTGCTGTATTTAGAGTTTCTTTGTGAATATTTTTGCTTTAGGTACAAAAAATTACAAACTTTCTGTTAGTGCCGGTAGTTTTCAAATTTGAATAGTTTAAATTTTGAATTCTTTGAAATTTGTGTGCATCACTAGTTTGTGAATAACTTAACTTTGAAAAAAGTTTTTTCAGTGATTCTTTTTTCTTATGTTTAATATTAGTGTTTTTTATCATTATATTCAATTTGGTAATGCTTAGGTTATTTAAAAAATGAAATGCCTTTCTAACAGTTCAGTTTTCGTCGGAAACCCTGATACTTCGAAAGAGATTGTCCATTTTGTACACGAAGTGTATCCAGTTTTTGCCGTAACCCTCTCTACTTTTTTGCACATGCTATTTGTATGAAATTATGATACCATGCCAACTTTCAACCTTTTCTGAGTTCATTTGAAATGCTTTTCAATTTCAGGGTCATTTAGCTAGAAAAAAATCAGTAAATGCATGAAAAGAATTTGTTTGCACATAAAATTTCTTCGCGTTTCAAATGCCAAAACACATAATTAACTACCCTAACTATTACAGACATTCCCTCCTGGGTGTGAAACACAGAAGAATGTGATGATAGTGAAGCCGATCACATCCTAGATCTTTGGGTGTGAAACTTTTTCTTCGCGTGTGTCCCTTTGCGCCGTAGCCATGGAAAATCTTCATCATTTAACTGGATGCTCGGGTCAATATTCACTGTGAATGGAGCAATTTCATCAAACTTTTCATAATCTTCTGACATGTCTGTCTTGTCATCCACTCCCACGATGTTTCTTTTTCCTGAAAGAACTATGTGGCGCTTTGGCTCGTCGTATGATCCATTCGCTTCCTTATCTTTTATTTTTCTCGGCCTGGTAGACATGTCTTTCACATAAAAAACCTACGACACATCATTGGCTAGGACGAATGGTTCGTCTGCATACGCAAGATTGTTGAGATCCATTGTTGTCATTCCGTACTGCGGGTCTTCCGTTACCCCGCCTCGTGTCATATTGACCCACTTGCACCGAAACAAAGGGACCTTCAAATCACCTGATCCATAGTTAAGTTCCCATATGTCCTCTATGTAACCATAATATGTTTCCTTTCCCGTGTTGGTTGTTGCATCAGAGCGGACACCACTGTTTTGGTTGGTGCTCTTCTTATCTTGGGTGATCGTGTAAAATGTATTCCCATTTATCTGGTACCCTTTGAAAGTCATTATATTCGAAGATGGTAACTGGGACAACGAGTACACGTCATTTTGAATATCGCCATCATTCAGGGCACGTTTCTGCAACCAACCGGCGAAAGTCCTCGTTTGTTCACGTATAATCCAGTCGTCAGACTTCTCCGGGTGTTTGGACTGTAGAAAATTCTTGTGTTCCTCCATATACGGATCCACCAAGGCGGAATTCCGTAGAACTGTGTAGTGTGCTTCAGTGAGAGAATGCCCGTCCATACATATTATTTGATGCCCTCCTAGCGTGCCTTTTCCTTCCAATCTGCCCTTATGCCGCGATTCAGGAACACCAATCGGCTTAAGGTCAGGAATAAAGCCAATACAAAACTCAATGACCTCCTCATTTTCATGGCCCTTCGAGATGCTTCCTTCTGGCCTAGCACGGTTATGAACATATTTCTTCAAGACTCCCATGAACCTTTCAAAGGGGAACATATTGTGTAGAAATACTGGACCCAAAACGTTAATCTCTTCGCAAAGGTGAACTAGGACATGCGTCATGATGTTGAAGAAGCATGGTGAGAACACCAACTCGAAACTGACAAGACATTGCACCAAATCATTCTGTAACCTTGGTATGATTTCTGGATCGATTACTGAGGGAGTCCTGGACTAGGGGGTGTCCGGATAGCCGAACTACCATCATCGGCCGGACTCCAAGACTATGAAGATACAAGATTGAAGACTTCGTCCCGTGTCCGGATGGGACTTTCCTTCGCGTGGAGGCAAGCTTGGCGATACGGATATGTAGATCTCCTACCATTGTAACCGACTCTGTGTAACCCTAGCCCTCTCCGGTGTCTATATAAACCGGATGGCTTTAGTCCATAGGACGAACAACAATCATACCATAGGCTAGCTTCTAGGGTTTAGCCTCCTTGATCTCGTGGTAGATCTACTCTTGTAACCCACATCATCCATATTAATCAAGCAGGACGTAGGGTTTTACCTCCATCAAGAGGACCCGAACCTGGGTAAAAACATCGTGTCCCTTGTCTCTTGTTACCATCCGCCTAGACGCACAGTTCGGGACCCCCTACCCGAGATCCGCCGATTTTGACACCGACATTGGTGCTTTCATTGAGAGTTCCTCTGTGTTGTTACCGATAGGCTCGATGGCTTCTTCGATCATCAACGACGATGTAGTCCAGGGTGAGACCTTCCTCCACGGACAGATCTTCGTATTCGGCGGCTTCGCACAGCGGGCCAATTCGCTTGGCCAGCTGGAGCAGATCGAAGGCTACGCCCCTAGCCGTTAGGTCAGATTTGGAAGTTTGAACTTCACGGCTGACATCCGCGGGGACTTGATCCTCGACGGATTCGAGCCATAGCCGAGCGTGCCGTACTATCACGATGGGCATGATTTAGCTCTGCAGCCGGACAGTAACCTGGAGGCCGCACTCGAACCCGCTCCGATCTTCGACTCGGAGCCGGCTGCGCAGACCAAGGATGGATGGCTAGACACCACCTCGGGGGCTGCAACCTCTATGGCGATAGAGCCGAACACCGATCTTGTCCCCTATGAAGCTCGTGACTCCGAGGTGCCGGACTCCTTGCCGGACTCCGGTCCTCCCGCGCCCCCTCCAGTCGAATCCGATTGGGCGCCGATCATGGAGTTCACCGCGGCGGACATCTCTCAACACTCACCTTTTGGCGACATCTTGAGTTCGCTAAAGTACCTCTCGTTATCAGCAGAGGCCTGGCCGGACTGCGGCCAGGACGGTTGGGATGCGGACGACGAAGAAATTCAGAGCCCACCCACCACCCACTCGGTAGCCACTGTCGACGACTTAACTGACATGCTAGATTACGACTCTGAGGACATCGACGGTATGGACGACGATGCCGGAGACGACCAAGAACCAGCACCCACCGGGCACTGGAAAGCCACCTCTTCATACGACATATACATGGTGGATATCCCAAAGGATGGGAATGGCGAAGGAATAACGGAGGATGGCCCCTCCAAGAAACAGCCCAAGCGCCGGCGTCAGCGGCGCCGCTCTAAATCCCGCCATAGCAAGAATGAGGATTCCGGCACCGGAGACAATAATACACCGGATAGCGCCGAAGACAACCCACTCCATCAAGATCCAGCACAGGAGGAGGGGGACGCCAGCCCTCATGAGAGAGCGGCCGAAGAAGAGGTAGAGGACTATATGCCTCCCTCCGGAGACGAGGCAAGCCTCGACAACGAAGAATTCGTCGTGCCTGAGGATCCCGTCGAACAAGAGCATTTCAAACGCAGGCTTATGGCCACGGCAAACAGCCTCAAGAAAAAGCAGCAGCATCTTAGAGCTGATCAAGATCTGCTAGCCGACAGATGGACCGAAGTCCTCGCGGCCGAAGAGCATGAACTCGAACGCCCCTCCAAAAGCTACCCCAAACGTAAGCAGCTCCCCGGGTTAGAGGTGGAGGCATATGATCCCGCTTCACCAGGAGACAATACGGCTGATCGACCACCCCGTGGTCGCGACAGAGAGGCCTCAAGACCCTTCACTAGACCCGTACTCCGGCATCACTCGAAAAGCACAAGGCCACAGGGGAACACTCCGGACCTGCAAGACATATTGGAGGATAAGGCAAGACAATCAAGATCGATCTATGGATCACGTGGGCGCCCCATGATACATGACGATCACCGTCACCCCGGACACAGTAAGTCCGGCCGGGCCGAACACAATAGACAAAGCTCTTTTGAGCTCCGTCGCGACATCGCCCAGTACAGAGGCGCCGCACACCCACTGTGCTTCACAGATGAGGTAATGGATCATCAAATCCCAGAAGGGTTTAAACCCGTCAATATTGAATCTTATGATGGCACAACAGACCCCGCGGTCTGGATCGAGGACTATCTCCTCCACATCCACATGGCCCTCGGAGACGATCTCCACGCCATCAAATATCTCCCACTCAAACTTAAAGGACCAGCCCGACACTGGCTTAATAGCTTGCCAGCAGAGTCAATCAGGAGTTGGGAGGACCTGGAAGCCGCATTCCTCGATAACTTCCAAGGCACGTACGTGCGACCACCAGATGCAGATGACCTAAGCCACATAATTCAGCAGCCAGACGAATCGGCCAGACAATTCTGGACACGGTTCTTAACCAAGAAAAACCAAATCATCAACTGTCCGGATGCCGAGGCCCTCGCGGCCTTCAAGCATAACATCCGCGACGAATGGCTTGCCCGGCACCTTGGACAGGAAAAGCCGAAATCCATGGCAGCCCTTACATCACTCATGACCCGCTTCTGTGCGGGTGAGGACAGCTGGCTAGCACGCAGCAACAACCTCAACAAAAATTCTGGCAGTCCGGATATCAAGGACCGTAGTGGCAGGTCGCGTCGCAACAAAAACAAACGCCGCATTAACGGCGATAATAGTGAGGATACGGCAGTCAATGCCGGATTCAGAGGCTCTAAACCCGATCAACGGAAAAAGGCATTCAAAAGAACAACTCAGGGTCCGTCCAATTTGGACCGAATTCTCGACCGCTCGTGCCAGATACATGGCACCCCTGAAAAGCCAGCTAACCACACCAATAGGGACTGTTGGGTGTTCAAGCAGGCAGGCAAGTTAATTGCCGAAAACAGCGACAAAGGGCTACATAGTGACGACGAGGAAGAGACCCGACCGCCGAACAATAGAGGACAGAAGGGTTTCCCCCCACAGGTGCGGACGGTGAACATGATATACGCCACGCACATACCCAAAAGGGAGCGGAAGTGTGCACTCAGGATGTATACGCGATGGAGCCAGTCGCCCCGAAGTTCAATCCATGGTCCTCTTGCCCGATCATCTTTGACCGAAGGGACCACCCCACCAGCATTCGCCATGGTGGGTTCGCCGCATTGGTTCTAGACCCAATCATCGATGGATTTCATCTCACCAGAGTCCTGATGGATGGCGGCAGCAGCCTAAACCTGCTTTATCAGGACACGGTGCGCAAAATGGGCATCGACCCCTCAAGGATTAAACCTACCAAGATGACCTTTAAAGGCGTCATACCAGGTGTATAAGCCAATTGTACAGGCTCAGTTACACTGGAAGTGGTCTTCGGATCCCCGGATAACTTCCGAAGCGAGGAGTTAATCTTCGACATAGTCCCGTTCCGCAGCGGCTATCATGCCTTGCTCGGACGTACCGCGTTCGCAAAGTTCAACGCGGTGCCGCACTACGCATACCTCAAGCTCAAGATGCCAGGCCCTAGAGGAGTCATCCCGGTCAACGGAAACACTGAACGCTCCCTCCGAACGGAGGAACATACAGCGGCTCTCGCGGCAGAAGTACAAAGCAGCCTTTTAAGGCAATTCTCGAGTCCGGCTGCTAAGCGGCCGGACACAGCTAAGCGTGCCCAGAGTAACCTACAACACGACCACCTGGCACGTTCCGAGAACGCGTAGCAGTGCGGCCCCAACCCCAGCCCCTGTAAAACATTAAGACAGATCCTTCGCGTACTCCATTACGCTCTGAAGATACCATGTGCATGGGGCAAGGGGCTCGACCACGATAAGCCCAAACTATGGCTCAACCACACCAGGGGCTCTTAAGTGTGTCGTTTCTTTTTCTTTTCCTTTTATTTTTTACCTACAGGACTCCGTTCATCAGAGGCCCTGTCCGGCAACAGACATTCCAAACCCACGATGCAACAGCCAGGGAAGGAGAAAGGCTACAACGAAAACCCAGGTGGTCTCCATCATGACCATTAAATCTGTTTTATGCATTATTCCGTAGCCTACCCCTGGAGGGGGACATGTTAAACAGTCCCATCCCTTGCTTACCGCACCACTTGTATCGTCCTGCACTTACAACAGTTTTTATTGAATAAAGCAATGCAGCACATTTTTGCTTCTAATTGCATTTCTTTCTTACACATATGTTCATCTATGACATGTTGCATCCGTACGTTTTGGTACGGCTAAATACACCAGGGGCTTATGTTTCCCGCGTTATGGTGTGATAAGTCCGAACACTTTCACAAGTGCGGCACCCCGAACTTATAGCCTTATATGCATCGGCTCCGAATCATGTTCTTGGGTCAATAGTTGGGTTTGCCCGGCTCCCATGTTTTGGTACCTTATGTTCCGTTTTATCGGCTAAGGTAGCACTGGGAGAACCACTGCGATTGCGCCCCAGTTGAGCTGGGTTAACGCCTCGGTGGAGAAATCTAAAACTGACCGTCATGATGAGGCGAGAGCTGGTCGCTGTTCGAGAGGTTCTTTGCGAGTCCCTAAAGACTTATGCCGCTTCGAGCGAGGAGCTGGATTCTGTCCGGACAAGGCGTGGATAGCGCCCCAAATTCGGCCTTCCGAAAACTAGGGGCTTCGCCGAAATTTAAAATTATAGAATTCTATGGCTAAGTGAGAGTGTTCAAGCATTATAAGTCCGGTTGCCTTGTTCGTTGTGTTGAGCGCCTCCCTAGATGGACCCAAAAATGGGAACAAGAGCGCTCGAGTTTATCCCGAACACCCCAGCACTCGTGGCATGGGGGCTGAAGCCGACGACTTGCCATCTCTCAGATTTGATAAACAGCCGCACAGAAGGTAATATTTTAAATTAACAAGCGTTGCTTAGCGCATATGAACCAAGTTTTCAGTGCACAGGATAACAAAATGCGAGTCTACTCAAATATTACATCTTTGGAGCACTCACCGCAATAGTGCGGGCGCCCTTCAGCACACTCCTATAATACATCTCGGGCGTGCGATGCTCCTTGCCCTCTGGTGGGGGGTCCGTCACAAGCTTCTGGGCATCCATCTTGCCCCAGTGCACCTTTGCGGGGGCAGGGGCCCGACGCGCACCCTCGATACATGCGGAGTGCTTGATAACCTCAACCCACGAGCACGCGTCCACCAGCCGCCGCACCAGGCCGAAGTAGCTCCCAGGCATAGCCTCCTTAGCCCACAGCCGAACTATGAGGCCCTTCATGGCCTGTTCGGCCGCCTTGTGGAGCTCGACCAGCTGCTTCAGCTGGTCGCTAAGGGGCACCGGATGTCCGGCCTCAGCATACTGAGACCAGAAGACCTTCTCCGTTGAGCTCCCCTCCTCGGCCCGGTAGAATGCGGCAGCATCGGACACGCTGCGAGGAAGATCTGCGAACGCTTCTGGAGAGCTCCGAATTCGGGTAAGCGATAGGTAATTAACACTCACATGCTTACTTTGCATGAAAAATGCCTTACCCGCTGCTATTTTCTTTACTGCCTCGATCTCCTGGAGGGCCCTGTAGGCTTCGGCCTTAGCGGCTTTGGCACTCTCAAGAGCCGTTGCAAGCTCAGACTCTCGAGTCTTCGAGTCACGCTCCAGGCTCTCATGTTTCCTCATGAGATCCTGGAGCTCTTGCTGTACCTCCGCCACCCGCGCCTCCTGTTTTCTCTCGCTCGGTGCGCTCCGCAGCCGCATTGCGTTCGGCCACGGCCACCGCCTCCTTCAGGGTCGCCACCTCATTAGTGGCCCGTGCAATACCCCAGTTATCCTTGTCATTTTTCTTGCAACCAAAATCCTTTTCTGTAAGGTACAATTTTCATAAGGTATTACTCACCTTCTTTTTCCTCGAGCTGCTTCTTGGCATGGCCGAGCTCGTTCTCGGACCGCTCGAGGTTTTCCTTCAAAGTATTGACCTCCGCAGTCAGTGCGGCAGAGGTCAGCAGCACAGCCTGCAATCCCATATTGGCATATTTTCATGACTCCTGCGATTATCTTTCTAAAGATCCTCAGTCCGGCTTTTCTTTCCGAACACCGAACCGAGCATCAGGGGCTACTGTCTATGCAGTACCATTTTACATATATTGAAATTCTTACCTCAAAGCCTGTTAGAAGGCTGCTGCAGGCTTCGGTCAGCCCGCTCTTGGCGAGCTGAACCTTCTGAATCACCACACTCATAACAGTGCGGTGTTCCTCTTTGATGGAGGCGCCGTTGAGCGCCTCCAGCAAATTATCCGGCACCTCCGGTTGGGCAGAGGCAGCCGGCGTCGCGGTCTTGCCCTTCTTCCGAAGGGGTCGCCCGCCGGACTCCGGAGCCGCTATGGGTTCCGGGGCTGAGTCCGGTGCAAAGTCCGGGAGGTTGTCCTGCGACACCTCCGGGGTCCTCTCCTCCTGGTGGGTCCCTTCCTGGGATCCCACCTCGGCGTCGTCCGCATCACGGGGGTGGAGGCAGTCGGAAGAGAATCCATATCCGACGCCCCTAAGGACCCGCTCGACGAAGTGGGGAGATCATCCTTAGGCGGACTGCAGGGTTGTATGCGGCATTAGAAAGACACAATGTGGCGGAAAACGAAAACCTTGAAGTTATTCGGGAGTCCAGATACTTACGATCTCGCCAGAGGCTTGGCCCTTGGAGGCCAGTCCCCGTCGTCGTCACTGGCGTTGGCGGAACAGTCCGGGGGTAGAGTTTTTCCCCTCTTGGACCCTTCGGCCTCCCTTGTTGGGGAGGCCTTCCTTTTCTTCCCTCTCCCCGCTGGGGGAGAGGCTTTCTTCTTCTCCTCCTCGCCTTGGTGGGAGGAGTCGGCCTCGGATTCATCATCCGATAGCACCTGAAAACGGGAACTCCTCCGAGTCCCCGTGGCCTTCTTCTTGGCCTTCTTCTCCGGCACCACGTGGGGTGCCGGAGCCAGCAGCCCCGTTAGGCGGGCGTCAGCTGGGTCCTCTGGCAATGGGGCCGGACAGATAGCCTGTGCAGCCTTCTTTAGCCAGTCCTGTCAAAGGAAAGGGAGTTTAGATCCCACATAGAGTCAAACTATGAATAACAAGCGTCTCGTAAAGGACAATATCACTTACCTCGTTAGCTGGACGCTGCAAGCTGAATCCGCGATCTTCGGTAGCGGATGCGGGAGCCTCGGCGCCCTTGAACAGCACCTTCCAGACCTCTTCGTACGTAGTGTCGAAGAGCCCATTCAAAGTCTGGTGCTGCGCCGGATCGAACTCCCACATATTGAAGCCCCGTCGTTGGCACGGGAGAATCCGGCGGATGAGCATGACCTGGACTACGTTGACAAGCTTGAGTTCTTGTCCACCAGCTTCTTGATACAGGCTTGGAGTCCGGTCAGCTCCTCCGAATCCCCCCAGATCCGGCCACTCTCTTTCCAGGAGGTGAGCCGTGTAGGGATGCCGGATCTGAATTCGGGGGCCGCTGCCCAATCGGGATCACGCGGCTCAGTGATGTAGAACCACCCCGATTGCCACCCCTTGATGGTTTCCACAAAGGTGCCCTCCAGCCACGTAATGTGGGACATCCTGCCCACCATGGCGCCTCCGCACTCCGCTTGGCTGCCCTTCACAACCTTCGGCTTGACACTGAAGGTCTTGAGCCACAAGCTGAAGTGGGGCTGGATGCAGAGGAAGGCCTCGCACATGACGATAAACACCGAGATGTTGAGGATAAAATTCGGGGCCAGATCATGGAAATCTAGGCCGTAGTAGAACATGAGCCCCCGGACAAAGGGATGAAGTGGGAAGCCCAGTCCGCGGAGGAAATGGGGAAGGAATACTACCCTCTCATGGGGCCTGGGGGTGGGGATGAGCTCTCCCTCTTCGGGGAGCCGATGCGCGATGTCGCTGGACAAGTATCCGGCGCTGCGCAGCTTCTAGATATGCCCCTCCGTGACGGAGGAGGCCATCCACTTGCCTCCCGCTCCGGACATATTTGGAGAAGGTTGAGGTGAGATGTGCGGGCTTGGGCGCTAGAGCTCGAGTTCGCAGAGATGGATAAGCCAAGGAGGAAGAAGGCGCAGGTAAAAGGATTGGATCTTTATCCCCTTATATGGGCGGACGGAAACATGCGTCCCCACCGGCCTGATAAAACTCGCTTATCTCCCAAGCGCCGCAATCAATGGCGCGGTTGGGTTACCCACGTCCGTATTGATGGGAATCCTGGAATAAGGGGAACACGATCTCTGCTTCGACAAGACGTGTCAAGGAAACCGCCTCGCTAAACGCGCTGAGGTGGAACAATAAAAACAATTCGAGTAAAGGCTTGGAAGTGGTGTGACGTCACGCCACAGGATACGTCAGCAGATTGATCTTGTGTAATATTATTCTCTCTATGGTGGTATGTGGAAATTATTTTGCAGAGCCGGACACTATCCTGGTGTTCACAATCTTCTATAAATTATTCAGAGGAGGAACCCGCCTTGCAATGCCGAAGACAACATGCGCGCCGGACTCGTCGTCATTGAAGCCTGGTTCAGGGGCTACTGAGGGAGTCCCGGACTAGGGGGTGTCCGGATAGCCGAACTACCATCACCGGCCGGACTCCAAGACTATGAAGATACAAGATTGAAGACTTCGTCCCATGTCCGGATGGGACTTTCCTTGGCGTGGAAGGCAAGCTTGGCGATACGGATATGTAGATCTCCTACCATTGTAACCGACTCTGTGTAACCCTAGCCCTCTCCGGTGTCTATATAAACCGGATGGCTTTAGTCCATAGGACGAACAACAATCATACCATAGGCTAGCTTCTAGGGTTTAGCCTCCTTGATCTCGTGGTAGATCTACTCTTGTAACCCACATTATCAATATTAATCAAGCAGGACGTAGGGTTTTACCTCCATCAAGAGGGCCCGAACCTGGGTAAAAACATCGTGTCCCTCGTCTCTTGTTACCATCCGCCTAGACGCACAGTTCGGGACCCCCTACCCGAGATCCGCCGGTTTTGACACCGACAATTACCTTCTGAGAGATTGCATTGAGGAATGCACATAGCTTCACAATGGCTAATCGAACGTTTCCCGGTAGAAGCCCCCTCAATGCAACCGGAAGGAGTTGCGTCATAATCACGTGGCAGTCATGAAACTTTAGGTTCTGGAACTTTTTCTCTGCCATATTTATTATTCCCTTTATATTCGACGAGAAGCCAGATGGTACCTTCATGCTGAGCAGGCATTCAAAGAAGATTTCCTTCTCTTCTTTGGTAAGAGCGTAGCTGGCCTGACCCTAATGTATGTCGTCTTTTCCGTACATACGTTGCTGGTCCTCCCGTGCCTCTGGGGTATCTTTTGTCTTCCCATACACGCCCAAAAAGCCAAGCAGGGTCACGCAAAGATTCTTTGTCACGTGCATCACGTAGATTGGGGAGCGGACCTCCAGGTCTTTCCAATATGGCAGGTCCCAAAATATAGTTTTCTTCTTCCACATGGGTGCGCGTCCGTCAGCGTCCTTCGGAACAGGTTGTCCGCCAGGACCCTTTCCAAAGATTACCTTCAAATCCTTGACCATATCATGTACATCAGCATCGGTACGGTGGCGAGGTTTTGTCCGGTGATCCGCCTCACCTTTGAAATGCTTGCCTTTCTTTCTTACGGGATGCCTTGTCGGAAGAAATCGACGATGTCCCAGGTACACATTCTTCCTACAACTATCCAAATATATATTGTCGGTATCATCCAAACAGTGCGTGCATCCGCGGTATCCCTTGTTTGTCTATCCTGAAAGGTTACTGAGAGCAGGCCAATCATTGATGGTCACGAACAGCAACGCCTTTAGGTCAAATTCTTTTTGTCCGTGCTCATCCCATGCACGTACACCTGTTCCATTCCACAGCTGTAATAGTTCTTCAACTAATGGCCTTAGATACACATCAATGTCGTTGCCGGGTTGCTTAGGGCCTTGGATGAGCACTGGCATCATAATGAACTTCCGCTTCATGCACAACCAAGGAGGAAGGTTATACAAACATAGAGTCACAGGCCACGTGCTATGGTTGCTGCTCTGCTCCCCAAAAGGATTAATGCCATCTGCACTTAGACCAAACAATACGTTCCTTGGGTCACCTGCAAACTCCTCCTAGTACTTTCTCTCGATTTTTCTCCACTGCGAACCGTCAGCGGGTACTCTCAACTTTCTATCTTTCTTACGGTCTTCTGTGTGCCACCGCATCGCCTTCGCATGGTCTTTGTTTTGGAACAAACGTTTCAACTGTGGTATTATAGGAGCACACCACATCACCTTGGCAGGAATCTTCTTCCTGGGGCGCTCGCCCTCGACATCACCAGGGTCATCGCGACTGATCTTATAACGCAATGCACCGCATACCGGGCAAGTGTTCAAATCCTCGTACTCACTGCGGTAGAGGATACAGTCATTAGGGCATGCATGTATCTTTTGCACCTCTAACCCTAGAGGGCAAACAACCTTGTTTGCTTCATGCGTACTCTCGGGCAATTCGTTGTCCTTTGGAAGCATATTATTTATCATTACCAGCAACTTTCCAAATCCCTTGTCAGATACACCATTCTCTGCCTTCCATTGCAGCAATTCAAGTGTGGTGCCCAACTTTTCTTTGTCAGCTTCGCAATTCGGGTACAACAATTTCTTGTGATCCTCTAACATGCGCTGCAACTTCGTCCTCTCTAGATCACTTGTGCAGTTTCTCTTTGCATCGGCAATGGCCCGACCTAGATCATCAGCGGGCTCATCTGATGCCTCTTCTTCAACTTTTTCCCGCATTGCCGGCTCAGCTTCTTCCCCCATTGTTGTATCATCGTATTCAGGGAACCCATGGCCAGGATAGCCATCGTCATCCTCTTCTTCTTCATTGTCTTCCATCATAACCCTTATTTCTCCGTGCTTGGTCCAAACATTATAGTGGGGCATGAAACCAGACTTAAATAGGTGGACGTGAATGGTTTTTGACGTAGAGTAACTGTGACCATTCTTACAGCCAGCACATGGTCAAGGCATAAAACCATCCGCCCGCTTGTTTGCCTCAGCGGCCCGCAGAAAAGTATGCACGCCATTAATGAACTCGGGAGAGCATCGGTCATCATACATCCATTGTCGGCTCATCTTCATTACACAACACCGAATAGACCAAATTAATACAAGTTCATACATAAAGTTCATATACAGCACTTAATTAAATGCAACATACAAATAACTCTCTAGCTAAAGAATTTAAATGCAACAACAAATGCGATGAAGACCGCAACTAAGGTAACAATTGATCCAACAACATAATGATACCAAGCCACACTATCAATGGCATATTTTCTAATCTTTCTAATCTTCAACCTCATTTTCTCCATCTTGATCTTGTTATCATCGACGACATCGGCAACATGCAACTTCAATTCCATCTTCTCCCCCTCAATTCTTTTCAATTTTTCTTTCAAATACTCGTTTTCTCTTTCAACTAAATTTAACCTCTCGACAATAGGGTTGGTTGGAATTTCCGGTTCACAAACCTCCTAGATAAAAATATCTATGTCAACTTGATGGGCATAATTTGTCAAAAAGAGAATATACCACATCCGAATCATAACAAGGACGAGGGCCGACGGGGACGGATATCAAAACCATGGCACTATGTATAACAAACAACGTACGGGTAAGATAATTATACGAGTAACTATATATCCAAATCACACAAACATCAATTTGGTAATGTAAAACATTCATGAACAAGAGCCTCACCACAAGGTGGTGCCGGAGACGGGACGGTGCGGGCGATCGACGGTGGTTACCACGGAGATTTAGAAGGCACTAAGTAAACCACACATACATATGCAAACTAAGTGTTATTTTTGACCTCAAATTGCATATAAATCAAATACTAGCAAATATAATTCCTTCCAAATTAATCACTATACAAAGCATTGCAAGAGCTAATCTAGCAATGAGAGTTGAAAGGACAAAGTTGCTAACCTTCGTGATCATTTGAATGGATGGGGGCCTTCAAATCTTGACAAATTTTGGGCAAAATTTTTGAGGAGCTCGAGGAAGAGAGGGGAAGAACAGATGAAGTGAGGGGAAAGGGGAAGAACAGAGTGGCTCGGGTGGACGAAGGGTTTATGTACGTCGACCTTTAGTACCGGTTCGTGTCACGAACCGGTACTAAAGGTGCTGAAGGGGCCCCAGACTGACAACACCCTGCCACCTCTCTCTTTAGTACCGGTTCGTGGCACGAACCGGTGCTCAAGGTTCTCCACGAACCGGTACTAATGAGAACGGCCAGCTAGCCGTTGGAACCGGCACTAATGGACACATTAGTGCCGGCTCAAAATCAAACCGGCACTAATGTGTCTCATATTAGGTCCTTTTTCTACTAGTGATGTTGAATGTTCTTAAATACACATTGAACGAGTTTGAACACACGATGAATATTTTTAAGCACACAATAAAATTTCTACATTGTGAATAAGTTTTAAAACACACGATGAATATTTTCTAGCTTATTTGCTCAAATTTTCAGCTAGATTAACATACAGACACGAATTATTAATGCGAGCAAAGATTCAGAAAATACACAGGTGCTCTTGGGTGCTCCACACCCCTATACGGAGAATAAATGTAAAAAATACCAAAAAATCTAAAATTTGGGGATATCAAACATGGGTTCTCAATCTACTCCCGCGTGAAATTTCGTGAAAAAATACTAGAAAACATATCCATGGCGAAGGAAATACTATCCGAACAAAAATCCATCAAAACAGTTTTTTTCTATACATAGGAATTTTTGTCTTTTTTGCCACGAATACATTTCCTGATATTTTTTCACGAAATTTCACACGGGGATAGATCGGGAACCCAAGTTTGATATCCCAAAATCTGAAAAAAAAAATCAAAATTTTCAGTATTTTTTTGAATTTAATGTTCGTATGGGGTGTGGAGCACCCGGGTGCTACAAATCCGCTTCCACAAAGATTCTTGCTACTACTACGTTATTTGCAGCCCCCTCTTCCTCAAGAAAAGCTTAAGGTTCCTTGTCTTTTCGCCGGTCGCCGGCGGTCTGCCTCATCTCCGGTGACCTAGGCAGGCATGTCGAGGAGGGTGTGCCAAGAAGAGGACGCTCGTTATAGTGAGCCCCTAGTCAATATCATCGTTCCACTAATCGCGGCCAACAGGCCCGAGCCGGAGGCATGAGATCAAATAGATCTTTCTAAGAACGACTTCACAAATAGGAAGCACCGCCTACCAGCTTCGACGAAGGGATGAGCCGCTGATGGAGAATCCAGCGAGTCTGGTGCACTGCCCGCCGTCATAGCCTGTTCCCCTGCAGCAGCAGACTCATATATGGTCATCCCCGAATATATTCCTAGGTACTCCCTCCGTTCCAAATTACTCGTCGCTGAAATGGATGTATCTAGAACTAAAATATATCTATATACATCCATATATGAGACAAGTAATTCGGAACGAAGGGAGTAAGTCGTAAGCCCTAAGCCCAGAATCAAAATAGACGGACGAAAAACTAGTTAGAGTATCAGTAATCCACTTATGAGCCCAGGCTCAGCTGCACCAGCCCTAAGGAAAAAAATCAAAATAAATACTAGAAAAATTCAAAAAAATCCGATTTTTTGGTAGATAATTTGATGGCTGATCTTCACGCCAATTTTCAAATTATTTGGACATTTGAGCAGCTCTCGGCAAAAAGACAAATTCGGGATCTGTAAAAATGTTTACTGTCCACGCACTGTTTTGACCTGATTTGTCTTTTTTGCTGAGAGCTGCTCAGATGTCCGAATGATCTAAAAATTAGAGCAAACCCCACGCATCAAATTATCTACCACACAAAAAATGCTTTTTTTTGAATGTTTCTAGTATTTGTTTTGATTTTTTTTCTAACCGGTTGCAGAAGAGTCTGGGCACCAAAACACCGCACTTAGCCTTAGAGTATCTCATTTTTGATATAATTCTGGTTCTTTTGATGTTTCCATATCATATCGACTGCAATGCCAACTAGTACTGCACTGCTGCGCGATTAGGCATGTACCCAATTTTAATCAAAACTAATAGAATTGACACTTTACCCGTAATCTAATTTTTAATTCTAGTACTAAATCTTCGTGTGGGCTCTTCTGATACATTACTAGTATATTTCATTACAGGAAACACTCCATCGATTTTTCTTTTGCTAGAATAGACTCGATGGTTTTAAAGATTTGTTTCAAGAAATACTAGACGGATGATGCTTTTCGGTAGAACATACGGTCAATTTACTGTTTCAGTTCAATTCGCAAAACAAAAGTTTATTTTTTAGTACTATGTTACTCTTTGGCATTACTATATGATATATTTCTAAATAAATAACACATATTCGAAGCTATACAATTATGTCAAATTATGTCTAGTTATATTAGTTTTATATTTTTTTTTGGCAAATTTTGGGCCACATGTCACATTTCGCACGGGGGCCCCGAAGTCCTGGAGACGGGCCTGACTTACGGCCATGACAGCGCGGTGGATCCTGGCACTTGCCGGCTGGAGGGCTCTATTTTTAGACGTTTCTTCGAGTTTTGCCCCATTCCAGTGGTGTCTCTAGCATCGTTCGTGGGTGCATCGTTCGTGGGCGTGTGTTGGCTCTGCTTTGACGGTTGCCGTTCTGCTGCGTTAGTCCTATGAGACCTTAGGATGGCGACCGACGATTATGTATCTGAATGTAATTTTTATTATTTCTGATGTTTGTTGTAACCCTCCGTTAAATGCACAGATGGGGATTCGAACCAAGGACGTTGCCTCTCACACCTAAAGCTCTAGCCACATGTCACATTTCGCACGGGGGCCCCGAAGTTCTGCTGCGTTAAATGCTTTTTTTTTGAATGTTTCTAGTATTTGTTTTGATTTTTTTTCTAACCGGTTGCAGAAGAGTCTGGGCACCAAAACACCGCACTTAGCCTTAGAGTATCTCATTTTTGATATAATTCTGGTTCTTTTGATGTTTCCATATCATATCGACTGCAATGCCAACTAGTACTGCACTGCTGCGCGATTAGGCATGTACCCAATTTTAATCAAAACTAATAGAATTGACACTTTACCTGTAATCTAATTTTTAATTCTAGTACTAAATCTTCGTGTGGGCTCTTCTGATACATTACTAGTATATTTCATTACAGGAAACACTCCATCGATTTTTCTTTTGCTAGAATAGACTCGATGGTTTTAAAGATTTGTTTCAAGAAATACTAGACGGATGATGCTTTTCGGTAGAACATACGGTCAATTTACTGTTTCAGTTCAATTCGCAAAACAAAAGTTTATTTTTTAGTACTATGTTACTCTTTGGCATTACTATATGATATATTTCTAAATAAATAACACATATTCGAAGCTATACAATTATGTCAAATTATGTCTAGTTATATTAGTTTTATATTTTTTTTGGCAAATTTTGGGCCACATGTCACATTTCGCACGGGGGCCCCGAAGTCCTGGAGACGGGCCTGACTTACGGCCATGACAGCGCGGTGGATCCCCGGCTGGAGGGCTCTATTTTTAGACGTTTCTTCGAGTTTTGCCCCATTCCAGTGGTGTCTCTAGCATCGTTCGTGGGTGCATCGTTCGTGGGCGTGTGTTGGCTCTGCTTTGACGGTTGCCGTTCTGCTGCGTTAGTCCTATGAGACCTTAGGATGGCGACCGACGATTATGTATCTGAATGTAATTTTTATTATTTCTGATGTTTGTTGTAACCCTCCGTTAAATGCACAGATGGGGATTCGAACCAAGGACGTTGCCTCTCACACCTAAAGCTCTAGCCACTGCATCACCTGACCGTTAGGGCCAATAGTAGTGACAGACGTTATTTATATAATTATATTGTTTTGCATAGTAACTAATTTGGAGTACACGTCTGCACGAGGTATGCACAACAATTTTTTATTGATTTCATTTTTCTCCCAGAGAGACCGAAAAAACCCAGTTTTCAGGAATCTTGGATTTTTCAAACAAATTTCGAATTAAAAAACTTTAGTGTAAAAATATAACTTATTTAATCCCTATCTAGCAAATTGTTTCCCATATTCTAGAGGTCAGATCGCCATGTTTTAATCAAAAGGGTGCGGATTCGAGACACCGCGAACACACTCCTCCATTATTATTTTAAAAAGCGTTATGCAATGCTACAAAAGTCCCATCTTTGGAAATGGGGGATCAAACTTGGGACATAGAGGTAATTGTTCTCGCCCTTATATCACTTAAACAAAGCTGTTATGCGAAAACATGTGCATATCAACTCTATTTGATAATATCTGACATGTCGAATTTCAAAAAATGTATTTTTTTAACGATATCGAAAATATTCGGGCTAATGGAAAATTTCATTAACCGTCCGACCAGTCAAAATGGTGATGAGGGACGAACACACATAGTAAACCCTGTGCAATGCTCGTTTTAGATTCAAATCAATTTTCCTGATAAAATATATAAATAACAGTGTATCTCTAACATTAACATGAAATAACAGTGGCTAGTGCCTGACACGTGTGAGGCAATATCTTGAGTTCGAATCCTTAAAAAAGTATCACTTTAAAATTTTGAATTCAAAATTTGTTTGAAAATTTCAAAAAAACAATACCAAAAGTTTAGAGATTTTCTGAAACCAGCTTTCAGTCCCTCCCGGTGAAAAACGAAACCAGGTAAGAAAAAAAGCTTGTTCATATCCCCATGCAGCGTGTGTTCAGTTTTTTTTTTCTTTTTCGAAAAGGGGATTGCCCCGGCCTCTGCATCAGAACGATGCATACGCCCATAATTGTGTGTTCAGTTATTTTGCAAAACAGTATAAAAAATGACTATCACAGATATTAGCATAAATGACCATGTGCTGCAGTTGCTAGCGGCAGCGCCTACCCGGCGCCTTCAGCGCCGCCGAAGAAGGCAGCTAGCGCCTGCGGCAGCTCCTGGTGGGCCGGCCCACAAACATGCGCGCAGAAAAATATATATAATTGTGCCAAAAACATCTGAAAAGGTTGCTCTCCGTGGGCAGCTCCTGGTGGGCCGGCCCACGAACACGCACGCAGAAAAATATATATTATTGTGCCAAAAACATCTGAAAAGGTTGCTCTCAATGAATCAAACTCGCGACCTCACAATCTCCCGAGTTTAGCCAACCGGTACGCCTACTGGCTGCTAGTGATTCACTTCAGCGCGACTTTGTTTAAGAACCAGCATAGCAGCGCTACTTATCTCGCTTAGATTTTTTAATTATTTGAAAACATTGATGAAAAACGTGAATGTATGGAAAAATGAACATTGATGAAAAACGTGAATGTATGGGAAAAATGTAAATCATATTGGATAGTTGACGAACATGCATAAAAAAGTTGGCCAATGTAAAAAAGGTTCATGTATTCAAATAAGTTCACGAATTCAAAAACAAAAGTTCATGAAATGGAAAGAAGAAGTGCACAATTTTTTTAAAAAAAGTTCACAACAATGCAAATGACCATGAGTTTGAAAAAAGTTCACAGATTTTTAAAAAGTTTAACGAATTTGAAAAACAATCATTGAATTTAGAAAAGTGCATCAAATTTTAAAAAAAAGTTCATTGAATTTGAAAATTCTTCATCAAATTTGAGAAAAGTTCATCATATTTGAAAAAAAAGTTCACTGAATTTGGAAAAAGTTCATCGAATTTTAAAAAAAATCATCAACTTTTCAAAAAAGTTTATCGGATTTGAAAAAGAGTTCATTGAATTTGAAAATTCTTCATCAAGTTTATAAAAATTTCATCAAATTTGAAAATAAGTTCATCAGATTTGTGAAAAGTTCATCCAATTTGGAAAAAAGTTCATCGATTTGGAAAAAGTTCATCAAATTTGAAGAAAGTTCATCGAACTGTAAAAAAAAACAACATTTGTTAAAATAGTACACTAAAAATAGGAAAAAAAATCATTGATTTTGAAAACAAAAGTTCATCAAACTTGAAAAGAAAAACACCATCGATTTGAAAAAAGTTCACGCATTTCAGAAATGAGAAAAAAACAAAAAAAATCGATGAGGGAATAAACCAGGAAGAAGAAGAAAGAAAAAACAGAAAATGAAAAAAATAAAAAAATGAAAAAAAAGAGAGAGGCAAGGAATGAAAGAAGTGAAGAACTGAAGCTTATCAGATCCCGCTTGCTGGCACGGTGGTTGTACGAACGAAGCTGCACTAGTGGGCGCCCGTTTGTAAATTCGCCTATAATGGGCACCTGCAGCACTAACTAGCGCTTTAGCCGTGAGAGGCAACGTCCGTAGTTCGAGTTGGGTTGGCCGATATATTTTTATCACATGTCTATTTCTTTCTTTCTACTGGCAGGTGGGCCCACAACAGCGTGGACTAGCTGGTGTGCAATTTTTAACGGAGAGTTAACGGCAGCGATGTACCTGAAACACAAGTTGTAGGGTTGGTTTATGTCATTTTTCAATTTTATGTACCAAATGTGTAATTAACTCATAAATAGATTGAAAGTTTTCTCACAAAGGAAAGGATTAACATGCAGACACAAAGGCTCACACCCCAATGGGTGCCCGATCGATTTGGGTTAGCCATTGGGTTCGAGCAAGGGTCCGAAATTAAACTCATGGGCAGGATCACTGACGGGCGACGGAGTGGACAATAGATTCATGCATGTGTTTGGGATAGGTTGAACTGACCAAGCCGAACACAATGCCCGATTTAAATGCATATTAGACATGTTTCCATACATGTTAAACAATATTCAAATATGAAAAATGCACCTCCCCCAAAAAATGAAAATACATGGTTAACATGTTTTAAATACGAGTTTAAAAATTTTATGATGTGTACACACTGAACATTTTTTCTAATATACAGAAACACATGTTGAACTCTTTTAAAAATACATGATTTTTTTTCGAAATACAAGTAAAATAATTTTCAATACATGACAAACATTTTTAAATACAAAATGGACTTCGAAAACATTTCTGGAATACACTGTGAATAATTTTTAACACAGTCCAGTATTTTAAGTAGAACATTGTAGGTAGACCTGGCTCGCTCGCGTCGTTGCTGGATAAATAGCTAACACCCGGCAAAACAAACTAACCATTGAGTTCAGGCTTGGATGTGCAATCAAACCCTCGGGTAGGGTAGTGGCGTATGACAAATCCGATAAGAGATTCATGTATGCGTCTGGAACAGGTCTAGCCGATTGCCAGCTTTATTCTGTAATTTGTTTTTCCAAATTAAGCTACGAACATTTTGTTAAATACATCTTGAACATTTTTCTAGATATATGACGAAAATTGAGCAAATATGCATTGCAGGTTTTTAGATACTTTTTAGTATTAGTCAAATAGTTTTAGAAAATGTTTTTTATGCATGAAACCCATTAGAAATAAATCTTGACCATTTTTAAATGTATGTTAAACATTTTTCAAATACAAGTTGGACATCTCTTAATTTTTTTATAAAAATCCGAAAAATACAAGTATGGAACAATATTTCTTGGCATAGGTGATTGTTTTCTAAATAAATCTTGGGAACATTTATTTAGTATACTGGAATCTTCTGTTTTGGCATTTTTGCATATCTAGAAAATAATGAGGGACCAGTTTTAGTGATACATATTTTATTTAGGTATAACTGTGTTTTCCTATACATATGAGCATTATTTTCTAAAATACACGTACTTTTTACTGGACCAAATAATATTTTCAAAAATATTGCACAAAAAAATACAAGAAATAAATGGGCGTTTGATTCTGCACAAATAAATGTTCATGTATTTTATATA
The DNA here is from genome assembly GCF_002162155.2 of Triticum dicoccoides. Taxonomy (NCBI): domain Eukaryota; kingdom Viridiplantae; phylum Streptophyta; class Magnoliopsida; order Poales; family Poaceae; genus Triticum; species Triticum dicoccoides. The sequence goes on from NC_041387.1 coordinate 646,731,154, forward strand.
AGCATTCTCTAGAAAAAAAATTCTCTAGACTTGAACATTCGTCAAAATATCCTAATTAAGTGAAATGCAAAGAAAAAAGAGAATAAAGGGGAAATGACATAATCCGTCCAGTGGTCTATAAACATTTTTTATTAAGTTTATTTTGAGTCTTTCTTATTATTAAGTAAATATATACATTTGTTTTATTTTTGAAAAATGTTCTAACTTGTGTGTAAAAATGATTTTTTTTTTGGTATGCTAATGATGGTGCTTTTTATTGCTAAGTACGGTGCTTTAAGTGATACAACTTCGTTGAAGCAATGTAAGCCATCAGATCTAAGATAAGGCCGATATTGAATATTTCTACCACAACTCGCTTGTCTAATAGTAGTGGAGATGCTGGAAAAGGTATTTTTATTTAATGAAAACATTTTTATGCCTCGAAAAAGTTTGAAAATATATTTGTACAAATAATTATTATTTACATATTAAAATTTCGACTCATGCTTAATAAATGACCATCCTAAATAAACAATGTTCATGTGTTTGGTAAAATATTCATGCACTAGGAAAAAGTTCATGTATTTAAAAAAATATTCAATACCAAAAAAGTTAATGTATTTTGAAAATCGCATGCTTTATGAGAAAATATTGAGAAAGAAGAAGAATAGAATAGAAAAACAAGGAAAAATGGGAAAGGAAAAACATGTGATAAACCCAGCAAGAGACAGCCTCTCATTGCGTTTAACAGGCAAGCGGATTGCGGAGCAGTAAATTGGGTTGAGGCACATAGATTGGACGGCCCTAGGTCTCTCCCGTCCTATTCTGGTGCAGGCCTGGCCCTGCCTAAAATGATCTATATCACGAATATCATTTTTTAGCTCGGGCTCATCTGCACCCGGTGAGAGCATTCGATAGTTGGTTGAGCAAACCGCACCACAAACAGAGAGTTGAAGCAACCACCCAATACAGTGAAAGCTTGTATACACGGTCACAAATTATCCAAAGAGATGGAATACCCGAACTTGATGGGAAATCCCATGGCGTCAGTGCACGAATGAACTAACAACTCAAATGTTCATGCATTAGAAAAATATTTAACTTTATAAAAAATTCAAGTGTTAGGATTTTTTAAAGGGAAATATTTAACAAAATAATGGAAAAGGGAAATAAAGTAAAATAAAATAAACAGTAAAACGTACAAGAAAAACATATAATGAATAAAAAGGCAGGACAAAAAGCTGCTCTTAGCGTGAAACCTGTAGGTAGATTGTGGCCCTAAGTAAATGGGTTGGCTCGGACACACAAACTCGTCTTGCCTCAGGTGCGCTAGTCATGGCTGTTTCTTCTCAGTTTTTTCTTGGTTTTTATTTTTTTCTATTTTTTTCATATTATTGAAAATATATATTTTTTTGAATCAAAAGGGGTTTCCCCCCACCCCAACTTTTATAAAAAGCCAAGGCAAGCATCAACCAAACATGGACTGTTAACAGCGCTCGCCGACAACCGGAGAGTAGCTGCCACAGAGAGAACGGGTTTTAAAACTGCCCTATTACAAGTTCTTGGGTAGTTCAGATCAAGAGACATAACCAGGGAGCCACCTGCCAGCTTACTAAAGATCAAAGCTAAGAATTGTAAACTAGCAGAAACATAACCCATCGAT
>NC_041387.1:646733168-646741275 GCF_002162155.2 Triticum dicoccoides
CAATCCTAAGCAATTCCCCTCTTCGGTGGTCCAGTAGCCTTAAACATTGGAGAAGTAGCGCACCCTGAGATTCTGAGCATAGTATTTTCCACTTCTTGATTGTTGCCCCCAACAGGTCCCAAACACATCGTATACTTCGCCATCTTCGCCCCTGGAAAACAAAGTCATTTCAAAAACTCCATAAGCTCCACAAGGTAGCAGCAGTTACAATGTTTAAAGCTTCAAAGTGTTTTCTTCTCTTCCAAAAGGAAGTCAGCAGATCGAATGAATTAGGAACATCAATCTTAAAAATATCAGCAACTAAATTCCAAACATTTTTAGCAACAATGCAATCGAAGAATATATGCTGGATAGTTTCAGGTTCGCTGCAGAAGACACAAGACATGTTATCTACATGCCTGCGCTTGGCCAGGTTGTCTCTAGTCAAGCTCTTGTTATAATATATCAACCAAAGAAAAACATGTATATTCGGTGGTACTTTGATTTTCCAGATATCATCCTTAATGACAGAAGGTATCCCTCCAAAGTTAATTAGCTTATAGAAGGATTTGACCAAGTACTTGTTAGAAGAATCCAACATCCAGACGGGCTGATCTGGAGAGTCAGATAGATAGATAGGTTCAACCATTTTGATAAGCTCCTCCCATCTCCCTAAATCATTTTCTGTGACACACCTCCTAAAGGTTAACTGCAGCTCACCATTCACCCAGACCTGTGCTAGGGTAGAATCTTGCTGCTGGCAAATTTTATACAGGTCCCAAAATGCAGTTTTTAAGGAGCATTCCCCAGTCCAAATGTCATGCCAGAAGGCAATGCTTTTACCATCTCTAGGGATCCATCTATAAAAGTTCTTAGCAGCCACAAGGGCCCAAGATAAACTTTTCATGAATGGTGAACCAAGGGTCACCCTAGTGTTAAAGAAATTAGGGATAGTAGTGTTATATTTATATATCAAAACCTTCTTCCAATCACTATCTCTTTCATCATAAAATCTTTTCCCCCAAGAAGCCAAAAGGGCCATGTTAAATTCCCTTAGATTGGGAACCCCCATACCTCCATATTCTTTCTTTCTAGAAATTAAACCCCAATTAGCAAGGTGATACTTATGAGAGTCCCCCACGTCCCCCCAGAAGAAATGAGACATTTGAGAGGTGATCATATCAATCGCTCATTTGGGAAATTTCACAATAGACATTAAATAAGCAGGAATACTAGCAATGCAGGTGGTAAGCAAGATCAATTTTCCTCTATAGGAGAGAAATCTCCCCAACCAACCAGAAATGTTTTTGATCCTATCAATAATGGGTTGAAGGTCCTCCCTTCTCAACTTTTTAAAATGAAGGGGAACACCTAGATACTTAAAGGGGAAATCCCCAAGTTGGCAACAGAAGACCTGAGAAAAATCATTAGATAGCTGCTCAGAGATGTTAATAACATGAAGATCACTTTTATGGAAGTTAATTTTCAAGCCAGACAGACTTTCAAAGCAGGAAAGAATCCATTTCAAATTCTTGAAACATTCCAATGAGTTATCCAAGAATAAGATGGTGTCATCAGCATACTGTAGGCTGACCACACCACCTAGAAAGGCATGTGGTAGAAGTCCATGAATCAAACCATTATTTGTAGCCTTTTGAAGCATTTTAGAGAACACATCAGCAACTAAATTGAACAGGAGGGATGAGTGGGGATCACCCTGTTTCAAGCCTTTCCCCCCAGAGAACTGGGGACCATTAGAATCATTAATCCTAACCTGGAAAGTCCCTTGATGGATGGTGGATATAACCCAATCCACCCATTTACTACCAAAGCCTCTAGATAGAAGCATCTCTTTCAAAAAATCCCAACTAACTCTATCATAGGCTTTCTCATAATCTAATTTAAGGATCAAGCCAGCAGATCGAGACCTATGAACTTCATGAATGACCTCATGAGCCATAACCACACTCGCCAGAATGAATCTACCTTTAATAAATGCAGTTTGGTTAGAGGAAATGAGCTTGTCACACAAGGGAGAAACCCTAGTGGTCATAGCTTTAGAGAAAATCTTAACAGCACAATTACTAAGGCTAATAGGCCTGAAATTTTTCATGTCTCTAGCCATAGGGATTTTAGGAATAAGGGTAATAATGGCATGGTTAAGCTTATATATGTCTAAGATACCATTCTCAAAGTCTCTAACCATCCACATAAAGTCTCTTTTAATCAGGTCCCAAAAGGTTTGGTAAAATAAAAAAGATAAGCCATCAGGGCCAGGGGCACCACTAGCATATGAACTCGTCACAGCTTGCTTGATTTCCTCCTCAGAAAAAGGCCTCTCCAACTGCTCTCTCTCATCATTACTAACCATTTCATCCTCAGACCAGAAATTAGCATCCAAATGGATATCAGGTTTGGGTTCAAAAGTAAACAACTCTTTATAAAAAGAGGTGGCCACCTCAAGCATCTCTTTGGTCGAATTGACCACACCATCAGGGCTATTCAGCTCAGAAAGATGATTCTTCCTGTGTCTGTGATTAGCCAGGGCTTGGAAATAAGCATTGTTCCTATCACCTTCTAGGATTTTCCTATCTCTAGATCTCTGCCAAAGAGTGGTTTCCTCTTTTTTCCACACTTCATCCAACTCTTTCTTAATCTCTTTCATTCTGTCATAATCAGCAACAGATAATTGGTGGGTTTCAGACATGACATCCAATATGTCAAACTCCAGAAGGAGTTCCCTCTTCTTTTTCTTTAGAGCTGCCTCTCTATTAATGCTCCACCCTTTAATTTTTTTCCTGAGAATTCTAGTTTTAAGCATCCAATTATCATCTGAGGATTTGGTTGAGGACACAGAGTCCCAGGCTTCCACCACCATATGATGAAAATCTGGTTGGGAGAGCCACCATTTCTCAAACCTAAAAGGTTTGGGGGTGTTTGGGGCTCTGGCACCAGTGTCCAGGACCAGAGGAGTATGATCACTCCCCATCCTGGGAAGAGCTACCAAAATGGAGAAAGGAAAATGGGTGTCCCAATTCACAGAAATGAATACTCTATCTAACACAGCAAACATAGGGGAGGTCTGGTTGTTAGACCAGGTAAACACCCTATTAGAGATAGCAATCTCCATCAATGCCCACCTATTGATCCAATCATTGAACAAAAAAAACGGTTTATTGATTCACCAAACCACTACTCTTATCCTTATCATTTCTAACCAAATTGAAATCTCCACATATCATAATAGGATAAGAAGCATTAGATAAAGTATCATGCAGTTCAGTGATAAAGTCTATCTTAAATTCAGGGTAGGCAGACCCATACACCAACACCATCTGCCAAACAAAGCCATCAGACTTATTTTTAACAATAGCAATTATGGAAAAAAATTGGTTAATAAAACCAACAACTTCAAAGCACATTCTTTTGAAACCCACAAGGATTCCTCCAGCAGTATTATCAGCTGGCAATAAGTGCCACACAAAGTTATCAAATTTATCAATTGCCTTGAGGAAACCCTCAGAAATAATCTCTCTCTTAGTTTCTTGAAAACCAATGAAATCATGATTAGACTTGGCAATGGTATCACACAGGCACTATATTTTCCCTTGTTGCCCTAGACCTCTAATATTCCAAATAAGACCTATCATTAATTAATTCTGAAGGGGTGGGACAAGCCACACGGCTTAAACTTAGTTAGAACCATTGGTGTTCCTCTGGAAGCATCAGCAGTGCCCACTAGTTCCAAGGGGAGGGCACCTTTAGGTGTACTAATTAAGTCATTAGCATCAATATCAAGGTTGTCAGGAAGCACAATTTCAGGGTTATTGTTGGCAAACACCAAACACCTCTCTTTCTCCACAGCTATCATCTCATCAATGGCAAGATTCTTTTGAATGTCATCCCCCCCAACCATTAAGTTCATTTGACTCATTTGGTTTGTAAGAATGTTTTTATCCATAGTAGAGAAGGATTTACCTTTGAATGTGGTTGGGATTTCCAGATTCTTCTTCCTCTTGTAGGCTGCAACTTTTTCTATGATGTTAACATTGCCATGGCCTCTAGTAGCAGGTCTTTTGGTAACAACCGGGCCCCATCTTGTCTTGTTCTCATGACCAGCCCCTTCTTCGACTTGAGTAAGTGATTCCAGCAGGGACCTCCTCCAAGTTTCACTTTGGAGGATTTGGACAGCCTCAGAAGGGAGAACCCCCAACTCATCTTCTGTTTCCTCATTTTCAGAGTCACACATGTCCACTGATCTCAATAGATCTTCACAGTATTCCATGTTCTCAGTATTCCTCTCAGGAGTCATGTTTGCAGAATCTCCCTTGGTTGGAGAAGGGGTTTTGTGGATATCCCATTTTTTCCCATTAGCATCCATGGCTTGATCTGTAGGATTACCCACACAACCAAGAGCAGGTTCATGTCCATCAGAAGATGAATCATCAATGCTAGCAGCTGTCAAAGCACATTTCAGAATAAATTATTCCTGGTCAACATCTATTCATCTCTAATGGGTGCAACCACCATCATCTGAGTATCAGACTTGCTTGATGATTTTTTGCTTGGTTGGGAAATTGGCTTTGTCAAGTTCATCAATAGCTAGGTCACCACCACCTGACCCATCAGAAGCATGTTCACCCTGTGTTCCATCCTGTCCTCCTATCTGATCTTCCTCAGCTCTCTCATCCTCCTCAAAATCATCCTCATCCCCATCTACATCAATAACAGAATCAACCCCACCTGTTTGTTCAAAGCCCTCAATAGTGAAGCCAAGCAAGAACAGCTTCTTCTTCATTTCAATCAGTCTCTCAAAAGGAATCTTGGTTGGATCTCTGCATGCTATCTTAACTCTGACATTCTCAAAGAAAGTTCTGAACATCCCATTCCAGTCCACATCTGTAAGTACCCCAAACAATGAGGCAATTTGTGCAAATACTTTCCAAGTGCACCATTTTGGGGGAATCCCTTCAATCAGTAACCAGGCTTCTATCAACTCACCAAAAGGGTCACATCCACCCTTCCATTCAGTTAGTGTCACATTGACATCCTGTGGCAGGGAGAACCCATGCAATTCAATAAGATCTTCCACTTTCTTCCAAGGGGGGAACCTGACCAGAAAGGTCTTACTAGAGAGCCCTCTGATTTGCCAAGGCCAATGTTTAGTTTTACAGAAGGTAGCAGATAGCAATTCCATCAGTTTGGCACAATTCACGTCCCTCTTCAGGATGTTGACCATTGCACAATTCTGGAAATTTAACCATTTGGATTCATTTGCAATAGGTACATCCACATGGTAGAAACCAAGACCTTGAGCTCCACTACCGAAAAAGGCAGCAGTAGTTTGAATCTTAGACCACGCTGCGCAGTTGTTTACGTTGTGGTTTTGCTGACAGATAAAGCAGGTTTTCCGCTTCACACAATTCCCAACATAGTGTCCCGGTCCACCATAGTTAAAACATATCATATCCTTATACCTAGGATCAAGAACTTGCTCCACATCAACCTCTACAGATTGAGACGATTATACCTGAGCAGATCCAACAGTTGAAGCTCTGGATCTGGTGGGCTTGGGGGCGGGGGCCTGCTCCTTTGATGCAGGCGCAGTTGGTTTCCGCCCAGCAAAAGCAGCAGGCTTCTGTCCTACCCCCTTGGCCGGGGCAGACGGATTGCTGCTCCCCCCGACACGGCAATCTGACATCTTCAGCCCTCGCTTAACAGCCTCGGCGAAGGAGATAGAACCAGGGCCAATCCCCTCATGAACGACCTTGATTTGTTTTGGAGGTGGATCAAAAGGACGACGGGTTGCAGGAAAATAATCCGCAGCCGAAAAGGACTTGCTCTCGACCAGGTCTCTCCGGATCCAACAAAGGAATTCGGATTTTCGGGGTTCTTGTGGTTGTTGGGTAGGGTTTCTAGGGTGGCGACGGCGAGGGGGAGAGGGAACAAGCCAGAGCTGGCCAAAGTGCTCCTCTATGTTTTCTAGGGATTTGACTTTACGTTATCCCCTCGTCTTATCCGTTTTCTCCCCAACAACACGTAATTTGAGCGTGGGTCCAGACAAAGCTGGGTTCACCAGGTGGGGACGGCATGGAGGCTTCGCTCCTGGGTCAAGATTAGAATTCAAACTCTGGCTGAGCCCCTCGCCGGAGATACCTCCGACGAGGTCTCACCTGTCGCAGAAGCAGCCACACACCTCTCATTGCGCTGGGGGCCAATATGGAGAACCCTAAACTCCACCAAATCCTGACCAGAAGCAGTAGAAATCAATCCAGATAAATGCCCAATCGGACCAACGAACCCATGCATCCCCCGACGGCGCAACCAGAATTCCCTCAATCTGGCCTTAAGAATGGAATCGACATGAATGTGCAAACCGAACTCACCAGGCAATGGGGGTGGATCGATGGGTCGTCGCTATGTCTGAACCAGTCGGGGCAGGCGATCTACTGGCGGCGCGGAGGCCAGACTGTCCCCGAAGGGAGGAACTCCGGCGGGATCCTGGCGATTCCCTCCCACGATGGCGGCCTGATGTTGAGCCTTGAGGGGTTCGCCATCCGGAAGTTCTCCCAGCGGGTGGCCTGCCGCGGATCTGGTGATTCCGCTTCCTGAATCGCCCGGAAGAGGAGCTCCACATCCTCGCAGCCGTCGTCTCCGATGAAGCGCGCGCGCTCGACGAAGTTCGCGTGGCGGAGGATGTGCATATGGATCTCCCCCCACTCGTCGCGGTCGGGGAAGCGCTCCAGCACCACCGGCCTCATCTCGCGGCGAGCCTCCGGCGAGTGCGGATCAATCTCGGGTAGCGGCGCCGCACGAGGCGGAAGTGCCCTCGGCTCCGCAAGCCGCGCCACCGGCATACGCCGGCGAACCCGCACGCCGCGGCGTCGCGCTCCCGCCATGCGTCTTCTCAGATGGGGATTTGGAGCGGGGAGGACTCGGTGAGATGCAGGGGTGGGTGGGAAGCTGGGGATTGGGCTTTAATGGCGGCTTCGTCGCTTCGCCTGAGGGGGAGGGGAGGGGGCGGGAGGGCGGCGTCATCACAAAACCGATTCCCTTTGTTTCTACTTCTGATGTTTGAGCCCAATGACTTGTGCTTCTATTGAAAATATATTAAATACATATATATTCCAAAAACATAAATTTAATTTTTAAAAACATAATTCGGAAAATTTTAATGCAGTGTCAGATGCTGTTAGAGTAAGTTGAATAAATGTTGATAGCATTCTAAAAAATTATTGTGACATTTAAAATATTTGTGCATCTAAAAAATGTTCGTATAATTTTAAAAAGTGTTTCATAGCATTAAAAATGTGTGGTTCATTTTAAAAACGTTCACATGTTTCACAAATATGTTTGTAATGTTTTTCAAAAAGTGTATGCAATATACATCATGTTTGCGTAGAAAAATGTTTCATGTCATTCGAAAAATGTTTCCAGTTGTACTTGAAAAGTGTTTAACACATATTAGAATTGCTCAGAAATATGTATTTGAAAAATATTAAACATGTATAAAAATAATATCGCAGATGTATATGAAAAATGTACAATATGAATGAAAAAAAGATATCAAAACATATATTTGAAAATATGTTATCATGTATTTGAAAAATGTAAAATATGTGTAAAAAAATACTTTAGCTGTATAAAATGAATGGAAAATCTGTATTAAAAAAGTAGACATCAAACATATAATTTAAAAAATATTAATCATGTATTTTAAAAATACTAAACATATATAAAAAAATGTTCCTAATGCATGTAACAATGTACAATATGTACGAGAAAATGTAGATATTTGTTGGTAAAAGAAAAAAAGGAAAACCTTAAAGAAAGCCAAAGAAAGAAACAAAGAAAACCAAACAAAAGTCAAAGTAAAAAACAAAAAAGAAAAACCAAAGAAATCCAAAGCTAAATGTGAAAACAAAATAAGAAAACATATAGAGAGAAATCCGTGCAGAGACATTTACATCAATAGGCCGGCTCACTAGCGTCGCGTCCGAGGCTAGTCGAAGCTACATCTTACAGTAAGCGAGACATAGCTGTAGAACTACATGCACCAATCAGTTCACCCAAAAGGTCAAGCTGATGAGAAAAAGTGGGCTATGCATTCATATGTTAACCCGCTCCC
>NC_041387.1:646741737-646773860 GCF_002162155.2 Triticum dicoccoides
CCACTCACGTGTCGCTTCCTCAGGCCTAAACGTGAATCAACAGTGGGTTGCAATTTAATTACGCCAGCTGTGTCTTGACCTCAAGACATCTTGGCTTCGATATCATGTATAACTGCACGCACCAACTAGTTCACCCAAAACTTTAAACTGATGGGGAATCATGGGCTATGCATTTATACATCAATAATAGCTCCCGCGAGAAATTAACCGATCCATAGTTCAACTGGGCCCTTGGCCATCACGGCTCTTGGCGTGGCCTAGGGCTGGCGGTGCCTAAAATATTCTAATAGTATCATCTATCTATTCAACGCCTCATAGAGAAATATCAAACTATCTACTGCTCTTTAGAGAAACAAAAAGTAAACTCATGCATACATTGTCTAGATCATTTATAATTTGCCATTAATAGGGCAGGCACAGTCCATCTAAGCATTTGTCTATATACGGGAGTTTGATATCGAAGATGATGTTTTTGGTGTTGTACGGATGGGGGTTTCACATATTAAGTTATCGTGCATCGTCACTTACTCTAAACCAGTAAAAGATTCTGTGGATCCATGTGCCAGAGATTTTTTTTCCTTTGCAATTATTTTCTGGAAAATTCTCAAAGCAACGACTTTCGCTCGTTGATATTATCCAATTAAACTTTGTTCGGAAGTTGTTGTGTCCGAACCATGTTCAAGATTCTAAATAAACTAGCTTTTAAAATACACAAAAATGTAATATTTACATTTTGTTCCCACTTCTTTTTGTGTGCATCATATGAGTGTGGCATACGAATTGCACCCAAGCAAACATATGATGCACACATATTGGCGACGGCGGCTTGGCGTGGCGACGCTGCTCCCTAGTGGTGGCAATGTTGGGGAACGTTGCAGAAAATAAAAATTTTCTACGCTTTCACCAGGATCAATCTATGAGTTCATCTAGCAACGAGAGAGAGGAGTGCATCTACATACCCTTGTAGATCACGAGCGAAAGCGTTCAAGAGAACGGGGTTGAGGGAGTCGTACTCGTCGTGATCCAAATCACCAGAGATCCTAGCGCCGAACGGACGGCACCTCCGCGTTAAACACACGTACGGTTGAGGAAGACGTCTCCTCCTTCTTGATCCAGCAAGGGGGGAGGAGAGGTTGATGAAGATCCAGCAGCACGACGGCGTAGTGGTGGATGCAGCAACGATCTCGGCAAGGCTTCGCCAAGCTTTTGCGAGAGGGAGAGGTGTAGCAAGGGGAGAGGGAGGCGCCAAGAGCATGGGTGCGGCTGCCCTCCCTCCCCCCTCTTTATATAGGGCCCCTAGGGGGGGCGACGGCCCTAGGAGATGCAATCTCCTAGGGGGGGTGGCTTGCCCCCCAAGGCAAGTGGAGGCGCCCCCACCCCTAGGGTTTCCCAACCCTAGGCGTAGGGAGGGGCCCAGGGGGGCGCACCAGCCCACCAAGGGCTGGTTCCCCTCCCACTTCAGCCCATGGGGTCCTCCGAGATAGGTGGCCTCACCCGGTGGACCTCCGAGACCCTTCCAGTGGTCCCGGTACAATACCGCTGACCCCCAAAACTTTCCCGATGGCCGAAACCTGACTCCCTATATATAATTGTTTACCTGCGGACCATTCCAGAACTCCTCGTGACGTCCAGGATCTCATCCGGGACACCGAATAACTTTCGATTTACTGCATAGTCATATCTCTACAACCCTAGTGGCACCGAACCTTAAGTGTGTACACCCTATGGGTTCGGGAGACACGCAGACATGACCGAGACGCCTCTCCGGTCAATAAACAACAACGGGATCTGGATACCCATGTTGGCTCCCACATGCTCCTCGATGATCTCATCGGATGAACCACGATGTCGAGGATTCAATCAATCCCGTATACAATTCCGTTTGTCAATCGGTACGTTACATGCCCGAGATTCGATCGTCGGTATCCCAATACCTCATTTAATCTCGTTACCGGCAAGTCACTTTACTCGTACCGTAATGCATGATCCCGTGACCAGACACTTGGTCACATTGAGCTCATTATGATGATGCATTACCGAGTGGGCCCAGAGATACCTCTCTGTCATACGGAGTGACAAATCCTAGTCTCGATTCGTGCCAACCCAACAGACACTTTCGGAGATACCCGTAGTGCACCTTTATAGTCACCCAGTTATGTTGTGACGTTTGGCACACCCAAAGCACTCCTACGGTATCCGGGAGTTGCACAATCTCATGGTCTAAGGAAATGATACTTGACATTTGGAAAAGCTCTAGAAAAACGAACTACACGATCTTTGTGCTACGCTTAGTATTGGGTCTTGTCCATCACATCATTCTCCTAATGACGTGATCCCGTTATCAATGGCATCCAATGCCCATAGTCAGGAAACCATGACTATCTAGTGATCAACAAGCTAGTCAACTAGAGGCTCACTAGGGACATGTTGTGGTCTATGTATTCACACGTGTATTATGATTTCCGGATAACACAATTATAGCATGAATAACAGACAACTATCATGGACAAAGAAATATAATAATAACCATTTTATTATTGCCTCTTGGGCATATTTCCAACAGGCAAGGCGTCGGTGGTGTACGGGCAGTGTTGGCTTCGTTGGCCGGCGTGCTGCAGCGTGGGGATAGGGACTGTCCGGACCCATGTGGGTCCAGCCGGGCCGTCGGGGAGTTCTTGTCGCCGCATGCGGTCGGCTCCGCGAGAGCGATGGAGGTTGTCCCCTCCCTCCCGTCGAGTTGCGGTTGCCCCTTGTGGCCATTGTCTCCTTCCTCCTAGGTCTTGTGTTGGCGGCCCCAGTGAGACGACGATGTTGGTTCAGTAACCGGGGTGGCACAAGCTGGTGGGCGGTAGATTGAGTGGTGCATTTCGGAGGGTCCGGGGTGGTGATGGTTGTCTGGGTCGGGAGAAATCCCTGGCGGCTCGTCTGGCTATGACGCGGTGACGCCTGCGGGCGCCGCCGGACCTTCCTGAAGGGCGTCGGGTATACCCCTTCCCCACTGCCCTCTGCGTACCGGGGGAAATCCTAGGACTCGTTCGGGCAACAGCGACGGCGCCGTCGCATTCCATCTTGAAGGTGTTGCTTGGTACGCGACGCTCCAGAATGCTAGGAGCACGGTGGTACTTCTTCGGAGGGTGCAGCGGTTGCCGATCTTTGTTGCTTAGTTGATCTGCCAGTGTCGGCATTGTTTCTCTTTTCTTTCTCTTGTTTTTTCCTTTTGGGTTTGTTTGTGCTGCGGCCCAGCGAGTTGGATGTATCAGTTGGTTGCTTTATAATATAAAGGGGGACCCTTTATCTGAAAGTGCTATAGAGCATACATTAAAATGAATTATTTGAAAAAAATGATTTTCCATTTACACAAAATGCATAAATTTACTTGGTGTACACAAAATTTGCTGGCGATTTGACAACAGAGGAGCTTTGGACAGGAAAATCTAAAGTCAGAGTTTTGAGAAAGGTTTAATATTTCTTATTTTAGAGTAATTATTTGTTTTTTCTGTCCGAAGCTTGTTCGATGTCACAACGCCAAGAAATTTTGCATGCCCTTAGAAAACTTGTTCATTTCTTGTACAAAAAATTTATATTTTTTAATGAGATTTCTATTTCTGTGTCCCTGGTTGTAAAGCTGTGCTTAGTTTTGTTCAAGCCAACTAACATTGCTCAGTTTTCCCCTTCACTGTGCTGCCCACCCTCATGCGCCCAAATGGGGGTTTGCCGTCGGTCAAAGAGTTGACCGTTAGATGTTACGGTTATTTACACGTGGGGCACCCCGTGCCATGTGGCACTATCATAGTCGCCCATGTGTTCATCCGCATGCATGAGTAGTCAGATCCTAGTCACATCGCTTCTTCACACACGGGGAGTACGCGTCGCGCGGTTTTTCATACGGGGTGTCGCATCGCTAGCGTGCCCATTAGGCACTCGCCCATTAATGGATTTTTATAGCCGCGCAGTTGTGCACATCCACTTCCCAACTCCCTCGCCTCCCACAATCTTCTCCATCGCCATTCACCTCCACAACTCCAAACCCTAGTCGTTCTCTCACACCTCCCCTTCTGCAGCCATGTCCGACCATGATAGTGGGGCGGGAAGCAGCTGGCGGTGATGCCGCATGCGCGGTGGGCATACCAGGCCTGTCGCACATCCTCAGTGTTGAGGAAGCCGACCTACTCATCTGCTGTGATGTCATGGGACCGCCAGGCATTCGCCTGCGGGAAGGATGCATTTGAGCATGCCGGGCCTCCCGATGGAACCCGTGCCTATCATCGCCACGCCTGCCATGTCGCGAGCAATCCGTGCCTTTTGGCAAGGGCTAATATCGGAAGCAAGGGAGAATTCGGACTAAGCTCCAAGTAGCCGATGATGGACGTAGATCGCCGCCGAGGACAATGCCTCCGCATCCAGTATTATGACAAGCCCTACCTGCTACCACGCAACAACATCGACGAGTGGTACACCTTCTGGGAAGGGCGTACCTTTAAGGATGTCACGGCCGTGTGCCGTGTGCAGCTCGGCCTGGACGAGGTTGACCAAGGTTTGACGCCATTCTCGACATCTTGAGGAGGTGATGCCATTGTCGGCGCCAGTCCGGGGATGAGCACCATGACGCGCCTCCGTGTCCCTAAGGACGAGCCAGGGATGAGCACCATAGTGCACGGCAACCTCAACATCCCTAAGCTAGAGCCGGGGATGAGCTTGTGCAGAGGCCTACTCGTGCCTAAGATGGAGCCAAGGACATGCTCGCCTCATGGCCTACTCATTCCATAGCTGGAGCCAGAACCTGAGCCGCCTCTTCTTGCGGATTACAGAGGGTCAGCGGCCAGTGTTGTGGGGATAACTCTGACAATAGAAAGGGAACAGGAACAAGGCTGGATCTAGGTAAGCGCATGTGTGACACAAAGATTTACGAGTCTGATCCCTTCTCGGAGAAGGTAACAACCCTACGTCTCGGGCTGTGGAGCTTTTCTTTCTTCTCTGCGTCTGACTAAACATAAAGGTATATGAAGCCCTATCTATGAGCTAAGGGGCGGCTTATGTAGAGTGCATCTGACCTTAATTTTAGTAGTATGAGGAAGTAATGGTTACATTGATTAAATCCACTATGAGGAGTAACTGATGAAATAACACTAGTAACACAAGTAGCTCCGAACCCTTTGGCGCTTCTGGTTCCTCTGCTGACGTATATCCGAGTAGGATGTGTGGCTCCGCCCATTTGAGTAGCTGATATTGCCTCCGTCCGAGTAGTGATGACTCAGATATCGTCCGGGTAACTTGTATGGTGGTTTGAGATTTGGGTTGGGCCCACTTGACGTGTGGCCCCACACTTTATGATATGTTGACCCTTCGTGGTCCTCTCTATTATGGCGGGTGCTATGGATCAACCGGATGATTCGAGCCAACTTTAAACCGCCCCCTAGCCATCAGATAGCACCATCTATAGGCGTACTATTTGATAGCACATCACCAAGCCTCTCGTACGCAAGACCACAACTCCCTCGTAGCACAACGTCGGGCAGCTCCGGCGACACCCGTGGCAGCATTTACTCATAGCTCCGCAATCGGCCATGGCAGCAACTCGTCGCCTCCCCTGCTGCAATCGCAGCTCCGCCGTCAGCCATGGAAGCAGCTCGTCGCCTCTCCTGTTGCATCACGTGCCACAGCTCCCTCATAGCACAACGTTGGGCAGCTCCGGCGACGCCCATGGCAGCATTTACTCATAGCTCCACAACCGGCCATGGCAACATCTCGCCGCCTCTCCTGCTACAATCGCAACTCCGCCGTCAGCCATGGAAGCAACTCGTTGCCTCTCCTGCTGCAATTGCAGCTCTGCCATCAGCCATGGAAGTAGCTCGTCGCCTCTCCTGTTGGATCGCGTGTTGCAACGCAGCTCCGCCGCTGACCGTGGCAGCAGCTCTCGCGTCTCCTGCTGCAACGCAATAGCGCCGTCGGTGTGGCAGGAGCGTTGTTGTAGCTTCACCGCCGGCTGTTCCAGTAGGTCATGGCGTCTCCTGCTGCAATGAAGCAGTGCCATCGGCGTGGCAACAACGCCGCTGTAGCATCACATGCTGCAACGTAGCTTCGCTGCCGGCCATGGTAGCAGCTCTACCTCTCATGCTGCAACTCGGCCGTTGTGGCGAGATCCATGAGGATGCAAACCCCTGGCTTTGCAGCGCCAGTGGCGGGATTAGAAGCAGCACCGGTGGCGGGGGTGAGATGCAACGTTCTGTTAGTCTTGCTACAACATGCAAGGAGTGGCCTTGCTTGCGGTGGAGCAGCACGCAGTGGAGCGGGTAGTTAGGCCATGCACGACGCGCGGAGCGACGAAGCAGAGGAGCTGTGATGGAAAAGAAATGGGTGGTGGAGCGATGCTCCTCTTTGGATAAGGAAGTCGTGGTGGACGCTCGTGAAGGAAATATTCCCTAGAGGCAATAATAAAGTTAGTATTTATTTCCTTATTTCATGATAAATGTTTATTATTCATGCTTGAATTGTATTAACTAGAAACTTAGTACATGTGTGAATACATAGACAAACAAAGTGTCCCTAGTATGGCTCTACTTGACTAGCTCGTTAATCAAAGATGGTTATGTTTCCTAACCATATACATGTGTTGTCACTTGATGAATGGGATCACATCATTAGGAGAATGATGTGATGGACATGACCCATCCGTTAGCTTAACATTATGATTATTATAGTTTCATTGTTACTGCTTTCTTCATGATTTATACATGTTCCTCAGACTATGAGATTATGCAACTCTCGAATACCGGAAGAATACCTTGTGTGCTATCAAACTCCACAACATAAATGGGTGATTATAAAGATGCTCTATAGGTGTCTCCGAAGGTGTTTGTTGGGCTGGCATAGATCAAGATTAGGATTTGTCACTCTGTGTTTCGGAGAGGTATCTCTGGGCCCTCTCGGTAATATTCATCACTATAAGCCTTGCAAGCAATGTGACTAATGAGTTAGTTGATGGATGAAGTATTACGTAACGAGTAAAGAGACTTGCCAGTAACGAGATTGAACTAGGTATGATGATACCAACGATCGAATCTCGGGCAAGTAACATACCGATGACAAAGGGAACAACATATGTTGTTATGCGGTTTGACCGATAAAGATCTTCGTAGAATATGTAGGAGCCAATATGAGCATCCAGGTTCCTCTATTGGTTATTGACCGTAGATGTGTCTCGGTCATGTCTACATAGTTCTCGAACCCGTAGGGTCCGCATGCTTAACGTTCGATGACGATATGTATTATGAGTTATGTGTTTTGATGACTGAAGTTTGTTCGGAGTCCCGGATGAGATCACAGACGTGGAGAGGAGTCTCGAAATGGTCGAGACATAAGGATTGATATATTGGATCATATTATTCATACACCAGAAGTGTCTCGGGAAGTTTCGGGTAAAACCGTAGTGCCGGAGGGGTTATCGGAACCCCCCGAGGGAACTAATGGGCCACCATGGGCCTTAGTGGAGAGAGAGGAGGCAAGCCAGGGCAGGCTGCACCCCCCCTTGGAGTCCGAATTGGACAAGGGAAGGGGGGCGGCGCCCCCCTTTCCTACTCCCTCTCCCTCTCCTTCTTTTCCCCTCTCTTCCTTGTGATGGAATCCTACTACGACTAGTAGTCCTATTAGGACTCCCTCTCCTTGGGCGCTCCCCTAGGGCCGGCCGGCTTCCCCTTGCTACTTTATATACGGGGGTAGGGGGCACCCTAGAACACACAAGTTTCTCTTAACCGTGTGCGGTGCCCACCTCCACAGTTACACACCTCGAACATACCATCGTAGTGCTTAGGCGAAGCCTTGCGTCGGTAGCCTCATCATCACCGTCGCCACACCGCCGTGCTGAAGGAATTCACCCTCGTGCTCAACTAGATCAGGAGCACGAGGGACGTCATCGAACTGAATGTGTGCTGATCGCGGAGGTGCCATACATTCGGTACTTGATCGGTTGGATCGCGAAGTTCGACTACATCAACCGCGTTATTGAAACGCTTTCGCTTTCGGTCTACGAGGGTACGTGGACACACTCTCCCCTCTCATTGCTATGCATTGTTGGAAATATGCCCTAGAGGCAATAATAAAATGGTTATTATTGTATTTCCTTGTTCATGATAATTGGCTATTGTTCATGCTATAATTGTATTGACCGGAAACCGCAATACATGTGTGAATACATAGACCACAACATGTCCCTAGTGAGCCTCTAGTTGACTAGCTCGTTGATCAATAGATGGTCATGGTTTCCTGACCATGGACATTGGATGTCATTGACAACGGGATCACATCATTAGGAGAATGATGTGATGGACAAGACCCAATCCTAAGCATAGCACAAGATCGTGTAGTTCGTTTGCTAAAGCTTTTCTAGTGTCAAGTATCATTTCCTTAGACCTTGAGATTGTGTAACTCCCTGATACCATAGGAGTGCTTTGGGTGTACCAAACGTCACAACGTAACTGGGTGACTATAAAGATGCACTACAGGTATCTCCGAAAGTGTTTGTTGAGTTGGCACGAATCGAGACTGGGATTTGTCACTCCGTATGACGGAGAGGTATCTCTGGGCCAACTCGGTAATGCATCATAATAATGAGCTCAATGTTACTAAGTAGTTAGTCACGGGATCATGCATTACGGAACGATTAAAGTGACTTGCTGGTAACGACATTGAACGAGGTATTGGGATACCGACGATCGAATCTCGGGCAAGTAACGTACCGATTGACAAAGGGAATTGTATACGAGATTGATTGAATCCCTGACATCGTGGTTCATCTGATGAGATCATAGTGGAACATGTGGGAGCCAACATGGGTATCAAGATCCCGCTGTTGGTTATTGGCCAGAGAACGTCTCGGTCATGTCTACATGATTCCCGAACCCGTAGGGTCTACACACTTAACGTTCGATGACGCTAGGGTTATAAAGGAAGTTTGTATGTGGTTACCAAATGTTGTTCGGAGTCCCGAATGAGATCCCGGACATCACGAGGAGTTCCGGAATGGTCCGGAGGTAAAGATTTATATATGGGAAGTCCAGTTTCAGTCACCGGAATAGTTTCGGGGGTTATCGGTATTGTACCGGGACCACCGAAAGGTGTCCGGAGGTCCACCAGGTAGGGCCACCTGCCCCGCGGGGCTTGATGGCTGAATAAGGGAGGTAACCAGCCCCTAGTGGGCTGGTGCGCCCATCCCCAAGGGCCCAAGGCGCCTAGGGTTGAAAACCCTAGGGCAGGGGGCGCCTCCACCTTGCTTGGGGGGCAAGTCTCCCCCTCCTGGCCGCCGCCCCTCCCCTCTAGATGGGATCTGGAGGGGGCCTGCCCCCTCTCCCCTTCCCCTATATATAGTGGGGGTTTGGGGGCTGCCAAGAACATGAGTTTCCATCTCTCTTGGTGCAGCCCTACCCCTCTCCCTCCTCGTCTCTCGCAGTGCTTGGCGAAGCTCTGCTGGAGTGCCACGCTCCTCCATCACCACCACGCCGTTGTGCTGCTACTGGACGGAGTCTTCCCCAACCTCTCCTTCTCTCCTTGCTGGATCAAGGCACGTGAGACGTCACCGGGTTGCATGTGTGTTGAATGCGGAGGCACCGTTGTTCGGTGCTTAGATCGGATTCGACCGCGATCTGAATCGCTTCGTGAACGACTCCACCGACCGCGTTCTTGCAACGCTTCCGCATCGCGGTCTTCAAGGGTATGAAGATACACTCCCCTCTCTCTTGTTGCTAGAATCTCCATAGATTGATCTTGGTGATGCATAGAAAATTTTGAATTTCTTCTATGTTCCCCAATAGTGGCATCACGAGCTAGGTCTATTGCGTAGATTCTATGCACGAGTAGAACACAAGTTGGTGTGGGCGCTGATTTTGTTCAATATGCTTACCGTTACTAGTCCTATCTTGTTTCGACGGTATTGTGGGATGAAGCGGCCCAGACCGACCTTACACGTACACTTACGTGAGACAGGTTCCACCGACTGACATGCACTTGTTGCATAAAGGTGGCTAGCGGGTGCCAGTCTCTCCCACTTTAGTCGGATCGGATTCGATGAAAAGGGTCGTTATGAAGGGTAAATAGAAATTGTCATATCACGTTGTGGCTTTTGCGCAGGTAAGAAACATTCTTGCTAGAAACCCATATCAGCCACGTAAAACATGCAAACAACAATTAGAGGACGTCTAACTTGTTTTTGCAGGGTATGCTATGTGATGTGATATGGCCAAAAGGATGTGATGAATAATATATGTGATGTATGAGATTGATCATGTTCTTGTAATAGGAATCATGACTTGCATGTCGATGAGTATGACAACCGGCAGGAGCCATAGGAGTTGTCTTAATTTATTGTATGACCTGCGTCTCATTGAACAACGCCATGTAATTACTTTACTATATTGCTAACCGTTAGCCGTAGTAGTAGAATTAATAGTTGGCGAGACAACTTCATGGAGACACGATGATGGAGATCATGGTGTCATGCCGGTGATGTTGATGATCATGGAGCCCCGAAGATGGAGATCAAAAGGAGCAAAATGATATTGGCCATATCATGTCAATATTTGATTGCATGTGATGTTTATCATGTTTATGCATCTTATTTGCTTAGAACGACAGTAGTGAATAAGATGATCCCTCATAATAATTTCAAGAAAGTGGTCCCCCTAACTGTGCACCGTTGCGAAAGATCGTTGCTTCGAAGCACCACGTGATGATCGGGTGTGATAGATTCTAACGTTCATATACAACGGGTGTAAGCCAGATTTACACACGCGAAACACTTAGGTTGACTTGACGAGCCTAGCATGTACAGACATGGCCTCAGAACACGAGAGACCGAAAGGTCGAACATGAGTCGTATAGTAGATATGATCAACATGAAGATGTTCACCGATGATGACTAGTCCGTCTCACGTGATGATCGGACACGGCCTAGTTGACTCGGATCATGTATCACTTAGATGACTAGAGGGATGTCTATCTGAGTGGGAGTTCATCAAATAATGTGATTAGATGAACTAATTATCATGAACATAGTCAAAAGGTCTTTGCAAATTATGTCGTAAGCTTGCGCTTTAGTTCTACTGTTTAGATATGTTCCAAGAGAAAATTTAGTTGAAAGTTGATAGTAGCAATTTTGCGGACTAGGTCCATAAACTGAGGATTGTCCTCATTGCTGCGTAGAAGGCTTATGTCCGTAATGCATCGCTCGGTGTGCTGAACCTCGAACGTCGTCTGTGGATGTTGCGAACATCTGACATAGATGTTTTGATGACTACGTGATAGTTCAGTAATGTTAAACGGTTTAGAATTGAGGCACCGAAGACGTTTTTTTGAAACGTCGCGGAACATAGGGGATGTTCCAAGGGATGAAATTGGGATTTCAGGCTAGTGCCCATGTCAAGAGGTATGAGACCTCTAACGAGTTTCTTAGCCTACAAACTAAGGGAGAAAATCTCAATCGTTGAGCTTGTGCTCAGATTGTCTGGGTACAACAATCACTTGAATCGAGTGGGAGTTAATCTTCCAGATGAGATAGTGATGTTTCTCCAAAGTCACTGCCACCAAGCTACTAGAGCTTCGTGATGAACTATAACATATCAGGGATAGATATGATGATCCTTGAGCTATTCGCGATGTTTGACACCGTGAAAGTAAGGAGCATCAATTGTTGATGGTTAGTGAAACCACTAGTTTCAAGAAGGGCAAGGGCAAGAAGGGTTACTTCACGAAACGGCAAAACAGTTGTTGCTCTAATGAAGAAACCCAAGGTTGAACCCAAACCCGAGACTAAGTGCTTCTGTAATAAGGGGAACAGTCACTGGAGCAGAATTACCCTAGACACTTGGTAGATGAGAAGGCTGGCAAGGTTGACAGAAGTATGTATTGGACATACGTTATATTAAATGTGTACTTTACTAGTACTCCTAGTAGCACCAGGGTATTAAGATACCGGTTCGGTTGCTAAGTGTTAGTAACTCGAAATAAAATAGCTATGGAATAAACAGAGACTAGCTAAAGGTGAGATGACGATGTGTGTTGGAAGTGTTTCCTAGGTTGATGTGATCAAGCATCGCATACTCCCTCTACCATCAAGATTGGTGTTAAACCTAAGTAACTGTTATTTGGTGTTTGTGTTGAGCATAAACATGATTGGATTATGTTTATCACAATACGGTTATTCATTTAAGGAGAATAATGGTTACTCTGTTTATTTGAATAATACCTTCAATGGTCTTGCACCTAAAATGAATGGTTTATTGAATCTCGATCATAGTGATACACATGTTCATGCCAAAAGATATAAGATACTAATGATAGTACCACATACTTGTGGCACTGCTGTTTGAGTCATATTGGTATAAAATGCATGAAGAAGCTCCATGTTGATGGATCTTT
Source organism: Triticum dicoccoides (assembly GCF_002162155.2). Classification (NCBI taxonomy): domain Eukaryota; kingdom Viridiplantae; phylum Streptophyta; class Magnoliopsida; order Poales; family Poaceae; genus Triticum; species Triticum dicoccoides. The sequence continues at coordinate 646,754,143 of NC_041387.1, forward strand.
GGACTCATCGTTTTTGAAAAGATTTAGACATGCGAACCATGTCTATTGGTACATATGAATGAAGAAACTCCATACAGATGGATCGTTTGGACTCACTTGATTTTGAATCACTTGAGACATGCAAGTCATACCACATGGGCAAGATGACTGAAAGGCCTCGTTTTCAGTAAGATGGAACAAGAAAGCGATTTGTTGGAAGTAATACATTTTGATGTCTGCAGTCCAATAAGTGTTGAGGCACGCAGTGAATATCATTATACTCTTGCTTCACAGATGAGTTGAGTAGATTCTGAGTATATTTAGTTGATGAAACACAAGTCTAAATTATTGAAAGGTTCAAGTGATTTCAGAGTGAAGTTGAAGATCGTCGTGACAAGAGGATAAAATTGTCTATGATATGATCATAGAGATGAATATCTGAGTTACGAGTTTGGCACACAATTAAGACATTGTGGAAATTGTTTCACAACTAATACCGCCTGGAACACCATAGTGTGATGGTGTCCGAACATCATAACTGCACCCTATTGTATATGGTGCATACCATGATGTCTCTTATCGAATTACCACTATCGTTCATGGGTTAGGCATTAGAGACAACCGCATTCACTTTAAATAGGGCACCACGTAATTCCATTGAGATGACACCGTATGAACTATGGTTTAGAGAAACCTAAGCTGTCGTTTCTTGAAAGTTTGGGGCTGCGATGCTTATGTGAAAAAGTTTCATCCTGATAAGCTCGAACTCAAAGCGGATAAATACATCTCCATAGGACACCCAAAACAGTTGGGTATACCTCCTATTTCAGATCCGGAAGCAAAAGTGATTGTTTCTAGAAATGGGTCCTTTCTCTTCTCTTGAAAGAATTGAGTGGGAGGATGGTGGAGACTTGATGAGGTTATTGAACCGTCACTTGGACTAGTGTGTAGTAGGGCACAGGAAGTTGTTCCTGTGGCGCCTACACCAATTTAAGTATAATCTTATGATAGTGATCATGAAGCTTCGGATCAAGTCACTACCGTACCTCATAGGGTGACAAGGATGTGTACTACTTGAGAGTGGTACAGTAATCCTGTCTTGAGGGTCATGTTGCTAGAAAACAATGAACCTACGAGCTATGGAGAAGCGATGGTGGGCCCAGATTCCGATAAATGGCTAGAGGCCATAAAGCCCGAGAGAGGATCCATGTCTAGAAACCAAAGTGTAGACTTTGGAAGAACTACTTGATGGTCGTAAGGCTATTGGGTACAGATGGATTTTAAAAGGAAGACGGACAATGATGGTAAGTGTCACCATTAAGAAGGCTCGACTTGTCACTAAGATGTTTTCTGACAAGTTCAAGGAGTTGACTACGATGAGACTTTCTCACTCGTAGCGATGCTAAGAGTATGTTGAAATTATATTAGCAGATACTGCATTATTTATGAAATCTTGCAGATAGGATGTCAAAACATTGTTTCCTTGAAGAGTTACTTGAGGAAAGGTTGTATATGATACAACCAGAAGGTTTTGTCAATCCTAAAAGATGCTAACAAGTATGCAAAGCTCCAGCAATCCTTCTAAGGACTGGAGTAAGCATCTCGGAGTTGGAATATATGCTTTGATAAGATGATCAAAGAATTTTGGTTATACAAAGTTTATGAGAAACTTGTATTTCCAAAGAAGTGAGTGGGAGCACTATAGAATTTCTGATGAGTATATGTTGTTGACATATTGTTGATCAGAAATGACATGGAATTTCTAGAAAGCATATAGGGTTATTTGAAAAGTGTTTTTCAATGGAGAACCTGGATTAAGCTATTTGAACATTGAGCATCAAGATCTATAAGGATAGATCAAAAACGCTTAATAGTACTTTCAAATGAATACATACCGTGACAAGATTTTGAAGGAGTTCAAAATAGATTAACGAAGAAGGAGTTCTTGGCTGTGTTATAAGGTGTGAGTATTGAGTAAGACTCAAGACATGACCTCGGCAGAAGAGAGAGAAAGGACGAAGGTCGTCCCCTATGCTTCAGACGTAGGCTCTACAGTATGCTATGCTGTGTACCGCACCTAAAGTGTGCCTTGCCATGAGTCAGTCAAGGGGTACAAGAATGATCCAGGAATGGATCACAGGACAACGGTCAAACATATCCTTAGTAACTAGTGGACTAAGGAAGTTTCTCGATTATGGAGGTGGTAAAAGAGTTCGTCTTAAAGGGTTACGCCGATGCAAACTTTGACACTAATCTGGATTATTCTGAGTAGTAAACCGGAATCGTATAGTAGAACACTTATTTGGAATAGCTCCAAATAGAGCGTGGTAGCTGCATCTAGGAGATGACATAGAGATTTGTAAAGCACACACGGATCTGAAAGATTCAGACCCGTTGACTAGTATCCTCTCTCACAAGCAAGATATGATCAAACCCAATGGGTGTTCGACTCGTTACAATCACATAGTGATGTGAACAAGATTATTGACTCTAGTGCAAGTGGGAGACTGTTGGAAATATGCCCTAGAGGCAATAATAAAATGGTTATTATTGCATTTCCTTGTTCATGATAATTGGCTATTGTTCATGCTATAATTGTATTGACCGGAAGAAACTGCAATACATGTGTGAATACATAGACCACAACATGTGCCTAGTGAGCCTCTAGTTGACTAGCTCGTTGATCAACAGATGGTCATGGTTTCCTGACCATGGACATTGGATGTCATTGACAACGGGATCACATCATTAGGATAATGATGTGATGGACAAGACCCAATCCTAAGCATAGCACAAGATCGTGTAGTTTGTTTGCTAAAGCTTTTCTAATGTCAAGTATCATTTCCTTAGACCATGAGATTGTGTAACTCCCTGATACCGTAGGAGTTCTTTGGGTGTACCAAACATCACAACGTAACTTGGTGACTATAAAGGTGCACTACAGGTATCCCCGAAAGTGTTTGTTGGGTTGGCACGAATCGAGACAGGGATTTGTCACTCCGTATGACGGAGAGGTATCTCTGGGCCCACTCGGTAATGCATCATCATAATGAGCTCAATGTGACTAATTAGTTAGTCACAGGATCATGCATTACGGAATGAGTAAAGTGACTTGCTGGTAACGAGATTGAACGAGGTATTGGGATACCGACGATGGAATCTCGGGCAAGTAACGTACCGATTGACAAAGGGAATTGTATACGGGATTGATTGAATCCCCGACATCGTGGTTCATCCGATGAGATCATCGTGGAACATGTGGGAGCCAACATGGGTATCCAGATCCTGGTGTTGGTTATTGGCCAGAGAACGTCTCGGTCATGTCTGCATGATTCCCGAACCGGTAGGGTCTACACACTTAAGGTTCGATGATGCTAGGGTTATAAAGGAAGTTTGTATGTGGTTACTGACGGTGTCCTATACTAGAGGGTACTCACCATGTCGTCCCCCGATCAGTTAGATTGGGCCGAGGACCCCCATGGTCGTATACTCATGGGCCAGTTTAGACAGTTGCCGCATACAAGGAAGATTCCACAAGACTTGGTGATCAAGACAAGGACTCCTCCCCCACCGGCGTATTCGGCTAGGACTCTTGTTATCCTAGGCCTCTGGTACATTATATAAACCGAGGCTAGGCTAGTCGATAGATTATTATGACATTACTCATCATATCTCTAGGGTTTAGACTAGAACATATGATCTCAGGGTAGATCAACTCTTGTAACCCCTATATTCATTATAGTCAATCAAGCAGCATGTAGGGTATTATCTCATCAAGAGAGCCCGAAGCTGGGTAAAATCCCGTGTTCATGTTACCATTGATCCTAAGACGCACTGCTTGGGACCCCCTACCCAAGATCCGCCGGTTTTGACACCGACATTGGTGTTTTCATTGAGAGTTCCACTGTGTGATCGGCAAAAGGATCAATGGCTCGACTGCAGGTCAACTGCGACGTCGGCTTCTTCATCACCAGCTCGACTGGTCACCTTGGCTTGACCGAGGACTGTGCCATACCTCCGATCGTCATGTTCGAATGAGGGCCTTCATCAACATCAACTCCGATCTCTATCAAGATCATGGAGGAGTCGTCCATGGAGCTCGGGGGCTCAACGTCAACATTGCCCTCAAGCGACCGTGCTATTTTTCTGGACATCAAACTTGTATCCGCCGCTACCGCCTCCTTGAGTGTCACCTAAACGGTTGCTTCAGTGGAATTATGCGGAATTAAGTCTACAACAACCCTGCAAAAATTTTGTCGAGTTCCGATGAAGGAATCTCCAGCAATCTCCGATACACCGAAGCCCTGTTGAAACTGGACGAGAATCCGGACGAGTTTGGAGCGGGGTTTCCAGCATCTAGCTCAAACGTCCTTTGGAAGATCCAAACGTTGATCGACTGCGGAATTCCTATATCTACCACCTGCCAAAAATTCAGCTCGATCCGACCGTACAAACTCCCGGAACCTTCCGATTAGTGCATAACTTTTCGAATCTGTTTTCTGCGCGAGAACGAATCTGACCCAAGTTCATCTTCTTTACGAACTGGATTTTGGACATCCTTTTTGAAGGATGTTTTCGTATGGGGTATTGTGTTTTATTCTCAAACACATCTCATTGATATTAAAAGTATTTTTACAATACGATTTTCACCGTCGCGCCAGTGTCAAACCGACACGACAACATCACTCCACGGCGGCCGACCTGCGCTAGACACATCGTCGCTTTGTTGAGCCGAGCTCAACTTCTTCGGATCATCATCTCGGCCAACCGAACAATAGTTCGACATCGCAAAGGATAAATCGTCACCAACATCGCCGCCCCACGGATTACACGGAGCAGGCACACCGGCATCGCCGCACGGTCACTTCATCAAGCCAGCATTGATCACGTCACAAGCTACGACCTGCATCGGCATGGCCGAACTGTTGCTTCATCGAGCCGATGTCCATCACGCCGAACTACTTCAACACCTCCGCTGATACATCTCCTCACCGACCTGCTCCGTCTCCTCGCCTGGACTGGGGGCTTCGTCATCCCTTCATCAACTTACTCCAGAAACTTCGGCGTCACCAGCCGACCAGCTTCATCACATTAGCTAGACCACGGGCTTCGCCATGGCGAGCCAACCTTTGCCAGGATCGCCGTGCCATCGCTTCATCACCCATCAGGCAATGGGTGTGCGGATTGAGTCCCAATTTTGGGAGTAACCTTTCTTCGAACCGCTACAACAGATAAACCAAGTGCTATTAATCCTAGCAATTTTCGCTCGTTTGGGTTCATTTTTCCCAAGGAATTTTTCTCTACTTTGTTCCATCCTCTATACACAGGTCTATCAATTGGTGGCCGCATTAGCGATGATTGCGTGGTGGTTCGGTCAGTTTCCGTGCATAGTTCGGCGAACGCCGTATCCGGAATTCGGACTGACCTGCGAATTCGGGCTTTGTCACGCCTTCACTGCGCCACGCCGACGCCCTGCATCGACATTGACCTCGACGCTCAGGCCATATCTCTTTCATTATTTCCTTCACTTGTGTTAAATAAGTAGAAGAACATTTTTATATAAATTATTATCTTTATTTTTCATTTCTTTTGGTTTGCACTATTTTATCTTTGCAGCCAATCGACTCAGACTGAGCCGTGTTGTCGCCTTGGCGCGCCGGCCTGCTCCATTACTGCGGCTGGACTGGGGGCCTCATCTTCTCAGAGTGCCGGACTCTCTGCTCGGCCACCTTGGGACCAGCCTAGGGGCTGGAACCCTGTCCCGCATCAAGCTCGGACCGCGTCATCAATGCCGAACACATTAACTAAGCTAAGTCGTTATCATGCTCAAATACTTTCAGTTTTAAATTTTGTTCGGTTCGACCAAGCATTATACTTTTTTGGCAACAAGTTGCTTGTGAAAAACTTCCCTGTCCAAACTTTGTTTGTGACACACAAATTCAAATACCCCGTTTAATTGGGGGCTCCCTTACTGGAGCTTTTCCTCTTGCATATGATTATACTTGTACGGCTTCGTTCCTTGTTCATGTATTACGCCACAATATGCACCATATTGACCTAAGCGACTTGCAAGCTGGGTTGCCTGGATCCTGTGCTTACCCCTACGTTCCCGATTGTTCGGCTAGGGAGTAAAGGGAGCACCTCTGCGATTGTCACGACCGGTTCTTCCGAGCTCTGACCTCAGACTGGGTGAAGCCGAAAGCTAGCGCTCTTATTGTTATTCAATCATGGTTGGCACACAACGGAACTCATGAGTACAAAAAATCTATTACACAAGTCTCATATTAACAATGAGCACCGAAGAAAGGTATCGGTGGGGGTACTATTTTCTTTGAAGATGCTTCTTACACTTTGTCAGTAATATAGCATAAGTTCCCTGCTGAGTGCGCTTTGTCTGTTACAGCCTTATGACCTGATTGCTTGGTTATCGGAAGCACCGTCGATATTCTCGACAGGTGGAGTACATAACACTTTTCGGCCCTTGGCCGAAGAGGGAGAAGCCGACGGTCGGTTAAGATGCGTTCAAAGTTCGGGTGAACACAGATATGATATAAGTACTTCGGTACATACAATCATTATACATAAAATTCTTGTTACCCAAGTCACTTGGGGGCTCTTAAATTTATATGAGCTATTTTATAATAAGTGTTCTTCTTCCTAGTCGTTGCAAAGTTTTTTTTCTATCACTCCTTTTTTCGACGCAAGTGTGTGGTCAATAGCCCGATTTCCCTCTCATCCACCTTCGGGATAGGAGGTTGAAGCCGTAGGCTGACCCGCTTGAAGTCTTGAGATAGGATGTGTCATGTTAAAGCACGACAAAAGCACAATTTTTTTCAATTTTCGGATTGGTACCAAACAATTAATCTAGTTCAGACGTCGAATTTTTACTGACTTTTTTGGTTTTCCAATCCTATGGCACTTTTTCAACTATTTGTGCGTTTTCCACATAAGTTTCGCAGTGCAACGCCGGACACCTTTAGAGATTCGGCAAAAATTCTCGGATATTGCTATATATGCATCGGTTTCAAATTGTGTCTTCGGTCGATAGTTGGGTTGCCCGGCTCCTACGCTTGCCTCCTACATTCCGCTTTGTTCGGTTAGGTGTGCAAAAGGAGAACCACTGTAATTGTGCTTCCAACTCGCATGGTTAAGCACCTCGGTGGAGAAAGCCAAAAACTGACTGTCACAATAAAGCATAAACCGGTCAGCGATCCGATGACTATATTAAATGACGGGCCGTTTATAACATTGGACGAAGGGTTTTCGGCTTGACCTAGGCTGTCGCCGAACACTAAGTGGGGGGCTACTTGCTGGCCTCCCAACTTTAAGCTCCTATGACTAAGTAAAAGTCATAAAGCCCACATATCTGATTGCCTCGTTTCCGCCAACACAACCGCCTTCGGGCACCGAGACGTCGGCTAAGGGTTATTTTGTTATTTCGGAAACACCCTGCATAGCATCTACAAGGGGGTAGAAGCCGACGATGGGCCACATTCAGATTATAAACGGTCGCAACGGAAGTGAAAATTTGGGTTCCTCTAGACCACAGAGTTTGGAAGCTTTTCCCAAACTAAATCCTCAGTATTTTCCTCCCACATTGATCGGAGCTGAGGTTTCATGATCATGCTTAGCATGACAACCCAAAGAAAGGAACCGATAGCGGGACTATTTTCTTTGGACGATGTTTCTTATGTTAAACAATAATATAACATGTCTCTCCTCGTACCTTTGTTTATAAAACCATATGGCCGGATTGCCTTGTATGCCACAAATCTTTGCCCTCATAAAGGCTTTATAAAGTGGGACAAACACACCCTGGCTACTGGCCGAGGAGGTTGAAGCCTATGGCCGGTCGACAAAGTTTTGTACAATGCGGATGCGAGCATTGATGATGCAAAGTACTTGGATACATAGAATCATTACACATAATTTGTGATTTTACTATGGATATCGATCCTTAATTTGGCCACCCGTGCCCACATTAAGGCTCGGGGGCTACTGGGCTTCGTGCTTATTATTTACAAATATTAAAGGGGTACATCGATCCCCTGATCTAGTGTCGCCACCCGACCAGTGTCTCGGGGGCTACTGCATTGACAATCCAATGCAGAAAATTTAAAGCGCAGTACAGATTTCGAGGAGATTATTATCCTCAAGATGGTCGGCCGCACCCAACCTGAGTCTCGAAGACTTTGCACACCGCGTTTCTATTCCTATGTATGCTGCCGAGCTAGGAATTGATCCTCAGGCCGATTTCGCGCATCGACCTGAGTCTCAGGGGCAACTAGGATCAGCGGTTTCATATTTTCCTTCAGGTGCATCTCGAGTTTTAGACCGACGCACATACCTTGAGGGCTACTGGCTATATATCTCAGCACAGAATAAATTGCACCAATCAAAAAATCAGCCCGCAGTAAGGGGTGCTGCACCACCTCGGAAGCAGTCCGGCATTAAGCTCGGGCGCTAGTGGCTGGCTCCATAGAGGGCATTTCCGGCATTAAGCTTGGCTAAACTCCGTCAACTTTTTGAACCCAGATGACCTATGACATCTCGGGTATAGTCCGGCGTTGGAGCTCGGATACAGTCCGGCGTTGGAGCTTGGACACAGTCCGGCATTAGAGCTTGGATATATTCCGGCGTTGGAGCTCGGAAGCAGTCCGATGTTGGTGCTTGGCTGCAAAAGATACCTTGAATGCAATCCGGCGTTGGAGCTCGGACGCAAGAGGACGCTGCCGCCCGAGAATAACTTCAAACCTGAGGTGTGGCATAATAATAACAAGGCATTGATAAAGGACGGAAACTTAAAGGGGCTCCTCGGATACCGACATATAAACTCTTCAGATTTACTTTGCGATCCTCAAGATCGGAGATGAGAAGATTTGTTGAACCAGTTTTCAAGACCGACGACCGAAGATGAAGAACAGTTCGGAAGAATCAAGGAGCGTCCCCAAACTTGAAGACCGGTTCAGGGGGCTACTGACGGTGTCCTGGACTAGGGGGTACTCACCAGGTTGTCCCCCGATCAGTTAGATTGGGCCAAGGACCCCCATGGCCGTATACTCATGGGCCAGTTCGGACAGTTGCCGCATACAAGGAAGATTCCACAAGACTTGGTGATCAAGACAAGGACTCCTCCCCCACCGGTGTATTCGGCTAGGACTCTTGTTATCCTAGGCCTCTGGTACATTATATAAACCGAGGCTAGGCTATTCGATAGATTATTATGACATTACTCATCATACCTCTAGGGTTTAGACCACAACATATGACCTCAGGGTAGATCAACTCTTGTAACCCCATATATTCATTATAGTCAATCAAGCAACATGTAGGGTATTATCTCATCAAGAGAGCCCGAAGCTGGGTAAAATCCCGTGTTCATGTTACCATTGATCCTAAGACGCACTGCTTGGGACCCCCTACACGAGATCCGCCGATTTTGACACCGACAGTTACCGAATGTTGTTCAGAGTCCCAGATGAGATCCCGGACGTCACGAGGAGTTCCAGAATGGTCCGGAGGTAAAGATTTATATATGGGAAGTCTAGTTTCAGTCACCAGAATAGTTTCGGGGGTTATTGGTATTGTACCGGGACCACTGAAAGGTGTCTGGAGGTCCACCGGGTGGGGCCACCTGCCCCGGGGGGCTTGATGGGCTGAATAAGGGAGGGAACCAGCCCCTAGTGGGCTGGTGCGCCCCTCCCCAAGGGCCCAAGGCGCCTAGGGTTGAAAACCCTAGGGGAGGGGGCGCCTCCACCTTGATTGGGGGGCAAGTCTCCCCCTCCTGGCCGCCGCCCCTCCCCTCTAGATGGGATCTGGAGGGGGCCGTCCCCCTCTCCCCTTCACCTATATATAGTGGAGTTTTTGGGGCTGCCAAGAACATGAGTTTCCATCTCTCTTGGCGCAGCCCTACCCCTCTTCCTCCTTGTCTCTCGCAGTGCTTGGCGAAGCCTTGCTGGAGTGCCACGCTCCTCCATCGCCACCACGCCATTGTGCTGCTGCTGGACGAAGTCTTCCCCAACCTCTCCCTCTCTCCTTGCTGGATCAAGGCACGGGAGATGTCACTGGGCTGCACGTGTGTTGAACGCGGAGGCACCGTTGTTCGGTGCTTAGATCAGATTTGGCCGCGATCTGAATCGCTTCGTGAACGACTCCACCGACCGCATTCTTGCAACACTTCCGCATCACGATCTTCAAGGGTATGAAGATACACTCCCCTGTCTCTTGTTGCTAGAATCTCCATAGATTGATCTTGGTGATGCGTAGAAAATTTTGAATTTCTGCTACGTTCCCCAACATGCATCACCTAGATAGATCTTGCGTGATCGTAGGATTTGTTTTTGAAATTACTGCATTCCTCAACAGTGGTATCAGAACCAGGTTTATCTGTAGATGTTTTATGCATGAGTATAACACAAAGAGTTGTGGGCGATAATAATCATACTGTTTACCACCAACGTCTTACTTTGATTCGGTGGTTTTGTTGGATGAAGCGGCCCGGACCGACATTACATGACCGCGTTCATGAGACTAGTTCTACCGACGTGCTTTTGCACATAGGTTGCTGGCGGGTGTCTGTTTCTCCAACTTTAGTTGAATCGAGTTTGACTATGGTCGGTCCTTGTTGAAGGTTAAAACAACACACTTGACGAAAAATCATTTGTAGTTTTGATGCATAGGTAAGAACGGTTCTTGCTAGAAGCCCGTAGCAGCCACGTAAAACTTGCAACAACAAAGTAGAGGATGTCTAACTTGTTTTTGTAGGGCTTGCTGTGATGTGAGATGGTCAAGGCATGATGTGATATAAATTGTTGTATGAGATGATCATGTTTTGTAACAGAGTTATCGGCAACTGGCACGAGCCATATGGTTTGTCGCTTTATTATATGCAATGTAATCGCCAAGTAATTGTTTTAATTTATCACTAAGTGGTAGCAATAGTCGTAGAAGCAATAGCTGGCTAGACGACAATGATGCTACAATGGAGATCAAGGTGTCGCGCCGGTGATGATGGAGATCATGACGATGCTTCGGTGATGGAGATCATGAGCACAAGATGATGAAGGCCATATGTAACATCCCAAATTTTCAATTTGGAATGTTATACATTAGATCATCATTGCATATCATATTTTATTGCATTTTGGCTTGATTCTAGAAATTCTACGCAACTCAAGAACCCACGGAGAGAGTTGGGGATTTCGATATTTTCATAATTGAGTTTTCTCCAATTTTGAAAATAGGATCATTTGATTTTATTTATTTTATCTTCAATTATTTCTAATATGAAAATATGAGAGAGGGAATAAAATGACTTTCCCAAAATAAATAAATATTGAGGATTTAATAAAACAATCAAATAAGATTTTATTTTGGAGTTTCTGGCTATTTTATTTGATTTTAGGAAAAATGCGCGTTTTTCAAAATTGCATTTAGGACCCAAATAAATTTTCATCTTGTCCGGCTTGATTTTAGAAGTCGGGGAAAATTTATTTCAGGATTTTTGTAGTCCGTTTAGTATTTCTTTTATTTGTTTTTCTGTGCGTAATTATTTAAAAAAAATGCGAACCGACCTCGGGCCGTATTCGGCCAGGACTCCGCCTGGCCGGTCCCCTTTAAATAGTGCGCCCCGAGCCCACCCCAGCCCACACGAGCCGCCTTAACCCTAGCCGCCACCAGCCGCCGCTGCCGCCGCCGCCACCGACGTCGCCCGCCGGCGCCGCCGCTGCCGCCCCGCCAGAGCCGAACACCACCGCCGTTGACCGCGGAGGTAGTCCCCGCCACCACCGCGGTTTTCAAGAGAAAACCGTCGGTTTTTTTAGGAACCCGTTTTTTATATAGATCGATATTTTTTTAGGTTTAGTTATTTAGCGAACGCCCGTTCGTTTGTTCATTTTAACGAATGGTTTTCGTCTTTTAGCCGCAGACAGCGAACGTTCATTCGTTAGCCTGTTCGTTCGTTTTTTCTTTTTCTCGGATTTTCCTCGATTATTCCAGATCGTGATTTCTGATCCGATTTTTGTTTTAGTATAACTTTTCGCTCGTTTATCGGAATCAGGCGATTCAAGCGCCTAGAGTTTTGTCTATAAACCCTCTTTCTGTTTAACCAACTCAAACAAGTTTTTACTACTGTAAAATTTGTCTTAGGTCCAGATTAGTAAACAAAGCTTGTTTCTTTCGCCGTTTGACTTTCGTTGCTTCGTTTGATTTGATTCTTTTTGCAAACCGGAGTTCTTAAGTTGAACTTTCTGGTTAGATCTCTTATTTGAGTTTTATCTGTGCATTAGATGAGTGCTTATTGTATGCTTGTTTGTTTGTGATAGAGTACCCGGAGTGCGCTGCTTGCTACTACGAGTCTCTAGGTTTCACGGATCATCAGCAAGGCAAGTAACACTTTGATCATACCTCTTTACTACCCAGTTTTGTTGCATTAGATCAATCCTCAAACAATTGCATGATTAGGATCTGATTAATATGTGGGTTTTGGGAAGTAGATGAGGTAGTACCTATTACCTGTTTTATTATCAAACCTTTGGGAGTTACTTCTACATTTGCTTATATTGCCATGCTATGGTAGTAGACGTGGATTGAGTGAGTGTATTCATGACAGATGTGAGATTGTTAATTAATGGTTTACTTAAGGTGGCAACTTAAATTCACATCTGGGTGGGTTGAGGCACCTAGGGAACCCAGTGTTGCCTATATTTTTGGAAATCCTGGGGTACCGTGTGATTCTCCTATGGACCGCCACCAGCCTCAAAGGGATCATGAGATTATTCATGCTAGAAACTTCCGTGTGCAGCCACAAGCTACTATGGGCTCTAGAATAGTTCAGTAAGTTGTGTGAACTCTTGAAGAGGTAGACTAGCAGATGTAGGGGAAAGTAGGTGTAACTGTCTACCCGGAGTAGGGAGTTTATGCTTCTGAAAGACCGTGTCTCGGTCATCCGTTTCTCAAACACCATGTAGTGCGAGAAATCCAGCGGAGGAGATCGAGTCTTGTGGGGAGAAGTGCGCAAACCTCTGCAGAGTGTATAAACTAATCATGGTTAGCCGTGTCCCTGGTTATGGACGTTTTGAGTATCTAGTACCTGGATTATCATGTGAATCTCATCATGTTACTTAAAATTTATTTGTTGGGTTTAACGACGAAGCTTAATTGGGATTGAGTTGGAGGAACCTTCTCAATGTATAAGAACCACCTTGATAGTTAAATAAAATTTATTCCTTTGAAGTAGGGAAAAACTGGCTTTATGCAAAACTGTAGCCATAGAGCTTTCCACCAGCCATATATGCATGTAGTATAGCATTATTCTATTCATTACTCTCTATGTGTTACATTGCCAGCATATTCCATGTGCTGGCCCATTTTCGGGTTGCAACGTTGATGTTGCAGACTTTTCAGACGACGAGTAAGGTGCCTTAGGTCATGGTCTTATACTCAGTGATGTCGTTGGAGTTGATGGATTCGCTTATCTTCCAAGGCTTTCGCTGTTATCGTTATTAGATGGCCTTAAGCCATATTTATTGTAATAAGTTCTCTTTTGAGACATTTGATGTAATAAGTGTGTGATTGCTACTCTGTTATAAATCCCTCAAGTACTGTGTGTGTCAGCATTACCGATCCAGGGATGACACTGATGCACAGAGATCAGAATGTTTGAGGTCTGGTCGCTACAAGATGGTATCAGAGCACACATTGACTGTAGGACAGACCACTAAGGTAAAGCCCTAGATCACTACTCTCTCTCTTCTCATTTCTGACTCCTCATCTTTTCTACTCTTTTAGGAATGGCGGATCCAAGGAACAAGTTCATGCAACCGGATGAAGATACACCCTTTGGATGCCACTTGACTGAAGTCACTAAGTACCTGAACATCGGAGTACCAAGCTTCACCGGGACCTACATCGCTACTTTACCAGAAGAGGAGCGTTGGATGATTCAAGTTCAAGTTCCAGGAAGGACATTCATGCCCGTCACTGAGCCCATAGAGTTTTCCTTTGATGCACCAACCTAGAGTCTAGGAAAGAGCATGGTCGCCCACATCACAATGGGACGCATTGGAGAAGTTTACCACAAGGATTTTAAGAATACTATCTACCAGATTTGTGGGCGCCGAGATGAGCAATGGGAGATGATCAGCACCTGGAAGGATAGATCAATTGTAGCTTTCATCCAGGAGTTAAACCAGCACATTCATCGCCAGGAGAATCAGATGTGCGCAGGCATGATAGATCTGAAGAAGGCTATGACCAAGATCACTGAGTTGGAGGAAGGACTTAGGTCTACACGCGATGGTTATGAGGAGGAAATAGAAACACTCATGGAGAAGAATGAAGATCTAAATAAGAAGCTAAAGGTGTTTATGGGATTTCCCACGACTAGAGGAGAAGATGATGATTTCACTTGTCCGGAGAACCATATCATCATCGACGACACCGAATCGGACCCGGATGATAGCGATGATGACTTTGTTGATGAAGCTGGAGCAGATATCATGGAGTCTTCGACCGAACAATTTTTCTAGTCGACCACCATAACAGTAGTAGTATTCCCCCATGTATATAACATAGTCCGAGCACTTTTGTAACGATAGTTAGACCGTTGTATACCCTTGTTTGAATTGATTGAAGTGATATTGGTTGCTTTTGTCTCATGTGCATATGGTTAGTGTTTTCTCTCTAGACCTCATTCTATTCTGAATTCTCATCTTTTCTAAACCCTCAGATGCCTCCGAGACGTGACAATGGATTTGATTTCCCACCGGAGCTCACTCAGTTGATCCAACAGCAGAATGCATTGATGCAGCTTCTAGTCTGGAATCAGAATCAGGGGAGCAACAACAACAACCCCCCCCCCCCACCACCACCTGTTGATCACTTAGCCCATTTCTTGAGGCTGAATCCGCCGGTGTTCTCCAGTAGCACTGAGCCAATAGTTGTAGATGATTGGCTCCACAAGATGGGAAGGGAGTTAACCACTGTAGGATGCACAGATGCGGATAAGGTGCGTTCTGCCGCACATTAGCTTGATGGACCCGCAGCATCATGGTGGGAAAAATTCACAGCCACTTATCCCATCGACACTGTCACATGGGATCAGTTTCAGCAGGCTTTTCGTACTGCCCATGTTTCAGCAGGAGCTCTGCCCATGAAGAAGCGTGAGTTTCATAACTTGCACCAAGGAGGACGTACTGTTGGCCAGTATGTGGATGACTTTAGTAAGCTAGCACGTTATGCCCCAGATGACGTCGCTACGGATGCAGCTAAATAGGAGAAGTTTCTGGAAGGACTGAATGATGAGCTGAGCATGCAGTTGATGGTAGCAACCTTCAACAACTACCAGGAGTTGGTAGATCGTGCTCTCATGGTTGAAGGGAAGCAGCAGCAGATTGAAAGCCGCAAGAGGAAGTATGGACAAGGGAAGTACAATTCTGGAGCTCAGTAGAAGCCTCGTTTTACCCCGAACTCGGGAGGACCGTTTCAGCATACCCATGGAAGAGGTAGTTCGCACAACCATAGTGGCCCCAAGAATGGTAATGGGAATGGAGGAAGCAACGGACAGAATCGTACCAACCCATCAACCCCAGCCAAGAGGGATCTAAGCCACATTACCTGTTTCAAATGCCAGAAGACTAGACATTATGCCACTGAATGTCCTGAAGCGAAGAATGGAAATGGCAATGGAAGCTCTGGGAAGAAGCCGAACCCTTTCAACAAGGGATAGGTGAACCAACGTTAGCATGGAGGAGGTTGAAGCCCAGCCAGATGCAGCAATAGGTAAGTTTTTGGTTAAGTCATTTACTGCAATCGTTCTTTTTGATAGTGGTGCATATCATTCATACATATCAAGGGGATTTGTGGATAAGTATAAACTGCCTACCAAAGTTCTTAGAACACCTATGTTAGTAAGCTCACCAGGAGCGGGGTATATGGCCAGTCAAGGATGTTTTCAAGTACCATTAGCCATAGGCAGACATGTTTTTCCTTCGGATTTGATAGGTTTGGAGTCACAAGGGTTGGATGTGATTTTGGGTATGGATTGGCTATCGATGTATGGAGGAAACATCGATTGCGCCAGTAAGTCGATTTTGCTTACCACCCCAGAAGGAAGAAGGATCAAGTATGTGTCACGGCATGAGCCGAAGAGGACCCAAGTGAATTCTTTATCAGGAGTTGTATATGAGGAAGTACCACTGGTGAAGGAATTTCCTGACATATTTCCAGAAAAGTTGCCAGGCATGCCACCGGATAGAGACATTGAGTTTTTGATTGAGCTTTTGCCAGGCACAGGGCCAATTTCTAAGCGACCGTACAGGATGCCCGCACAAGATTTGGAGGAAATTAAGAAGCAGATAAAGGAGTTACTGGATAAAGGATATATTTGCCCAAGTTCTTCACCTTGGGGATCACCAGTGCTTCTAGTGGAGAAGAAGGGTGGATCATTAAGGATGGTTGTTGATTATCGAGGATTGAATGAAGTGACAATCAAGAATGATCTGTTTGACCAATTGCAAGGAGCTAAGGTATTTTCCAAGATCGATCTGTGATTAGGATACCACCAGTTGAAGATTCGAGAGTAGGATATACCTAAGACGGCTTTTACCACAAGGTACGGGTTGTATGAGTATATCGTTATGTCATTTGGTGTGACTAAGGCACCTGCCTATTTCATGAACATGATGAACAAGGTGTTTATGGAGTTTCTTGATAAGTTCGTCGCGGTGTTCATTGATGATATTTTGGTCTACTCAAAGAATGAAGAGGAGCATAAGGATCATTTGCGTTTGGTACTTGGAAAGCTCAGCGAACATCAGTTATATGCCAAGTTCAGCAAGTGCGAATTCTGGCTGAAGGAAGTTGGATTTCTCGGACATGTTATATCCGGAGAAGGAATAGCAGTAGACCCCACCAAAGTTGTCACTGTGACAAATTGGGAAGCACCAACAACAGTTGGAGAGTTCCGGAGTTCTCTTGGACTCGCAAGATACTACCGTACATTCATTGAGAATTTCTCGAATATTTCTAAGACCATGACGGAGTTGTTGAAGAAGGACACCAAATTCAAATGGACTGAGGAATGTGAGGCCAATTTCCAGGAGTTGAAGAAACGTTTGGTTACATCGTCGGTGTTGATTTTGCCAGATCAGCGCAAGGATTATGAGGTGTATTGCGGCGCTTCATGTCGAGGACTTGGAGCAGTGCTTATGTAGGAGGGAAGAGTTGTTTCGTATGCCTCATGACAGCTAAAGCCCCATGAGTTGAATTATGCTACACATGATTTGGAGTTAGCAGCCGTAGTGCATGCATTGAAGACTTGGAGACACTTTCTTATTGGATCACAAGAGTTTGAAGTACATCTTCACACAGAAGGAGTTGAATCTCAGGCAAAGGAGATGGTTGGAGCTCATCAAGGATTATGATATGAGATTGCATTATCACCCCGGAAAGGCTAACGTAGTAGCCAACGCGTTGAGCCGCAAGAGCCATGTCAACACACTCTTGACCGGAGAGTTACCAAAGGAGTTAGCCGAGGACCTTCGCAAGCTATGTTTGGAGATAGTTCCAAGAGGCTATGTTGCAGTATTGGAGATTCAATCGACTTTGATGGAGAAGATCAGACAAGCTCAGAAGACTGACAAGGAGATTGCTGAGATAAAAGAGAGGATGAGCAAAGGAAAATCTAAAGGATTTCGTGAGGATGAGCACGATACCTTATGGTTTGAAGACCGCGTTTATGTGCCCAATGACCCGGAGATTAGGAAGTTGATTTTGCAAGAGGCCCATGACTCACCGTACTCGATTCACCCAGGAAATACCAAGATGTATCTGGATTTGAAGGACACTTTCTGGTGGACCGGAATGAATAAGGATATTGCGGAGTATGTAGCAGTGTGTGATGTTTGTCAAAGAGTGAAGGCAGAGCATCAGAAGCTAGCAGGATTGCTACAGCCATTGCCGTTACCCGAATGGAAGTGGGATAAACTCGGCATGGATTTTATCACGGGATTTCCCAGGACTCGTTCAGGCTATGACCCAATTTGGGTTGTAGTCGATCGATTGACGAAGGTAGCTCATTTCATCCCTGTGAAGACCACTTACACCAGTGCTAAGTTGGCAAAGATATACATGACCAGGATCGTATGTCTGCATGGAGTTACAAGGAGCATCGTATTAGATAGAGGAACCCAGTTTACCTCAAAGTTCTGGAATCAGTTGCACGAAAATTTGGGTACCAGGCTAGAGTTCAGTACAACCTTTCATCCGCAGACAGATGGACAGACCAAGAGAGTCAATCAGATTCTGGAGGACAAGCTGAGAGCTTGTGCACTAGATTATGGATCTAGTTGGGACAAGAATTTACCGTATGCGGAGTTCTCTTACAACAACAATTATCAATCTAGTTTGAAGACGGCCCCTTTCGAAGCCTTGTACGGAAGGAGGTGTAGGACACCATTGTTGTGGGATGAAGTTGGAGACCACCAGTTGTTTGGTCCGGATTTGATTAAGGGGTCTGAACAAAAGGTAAAGTTGATTTGCGATAGGCTCAAGGTAGCCCAGTCCAGGCAGAAGAGCTATGCAGATTCTAAACGCAAGGAGACAGCTTACGAAGTTGGAGACAGAGTTTATCTTTGTGTATCTACACTTCGAGGAGTTATGCGCTTTGGAGTTAAGGGAAAGTTAGCGCCACGTTTTGTAGGACCATACAAAGTTTTGCAGAGTATGGGAGAAGTTCCTTACAAGTTGGAATTTCCTGAAGGATTGTCAGGAGTTCATGATGTCTTCCACGTTCCCAATTTAAGAAGTGCCACGCGGAGATGGCTGATATACCGCTGAGAGATACAGTACCGCTGGAAGCAATTCAGTTGGATAGTGATTTGACCTATGAGGAGAAACCAGTCAAGATTCTCGAGTTTGCCAGCCGAGTCACACGCAGTAAGGTTATCATGTTTTGCAAAGTTCAGTGGAGCCACCATACTGAAGATGAAGCCACCTGGGAGCGAGAGGAAGATCTGTTGAAGGACCACCCTCACCTATTTTCTAGCCAACCCGAATCTCGAGGGCGAGATTCATCCTAAGGGGGTAGGTTTGTAACATCCCAAATTTTCAATTTGGAATGTTATACATTAGATCATCATTGCATATCATATTTTATTCCATTTTGGCTTGATCCTAGAAATTCTACGCAACTCAAGGACCCACGGAGAGAGTTGGGGATTTCGATATTGTCATAATTGAGTTTTCTCAAATTTTGAAAATAGGATCATTTGATTTTATTTATTTCATCTTCAATTATTTCTAATATGAAAATATGAGCGAGGAAATAAAATGACTTTCCCAAAATAAAGAAATATTGTGGATTGAATTAAAAAATCAAATAAGATTTTATTTCGGAGTTTCTGGCTATTTTATTTGAATTTAGGAAAAATGAACGTTTTTCAAAATTGCATTTAGGCCCCAAATAAATGTTCATCTTGTCCGGCTTGATTTTAGAAGTCGGGGAAAATTTATTTCGGATTTTTGAAGTCCGTTTAGTATTTCTTTTATTTGTTTTTCTGCGCGTAATTATTAAAAAAACGTGAACCGACCTCGGGCCGTATTCGGCCAGGACTCCGCCTGGCCGGCCACCTTTAAATAGTGTGCCCCTGAGACCACCCCAGCCCACCCGAGCCTCCCTAACCCTAGCCGCTGCTAGCCGCCGCCTACCGCCGCCGCCGCCGCCGCCACCACCACCGACG